>NC_136261.1:119223721-119228721 GCF_964187855.1 Myxine glutinosa | reverse complement strand
GCGCAAAAAGGCGCCTCGCTGGTCACCGTGCCCGCGACCGAAGTAGCGCCGCTGGGAAGATTGGAACTTTTTTTTATACAAATGAAGGCCCTTATGGCCCAGAATAGTGAGCGATTGGAGGGCCGGATGGATGCTCAGAGTGAGCAATTGGGGGTAATGGGGAACCGGATGGATGCTCAGAGTGAGCAAATGAGGGTTAATAGTGGGCGATTAGAGGGCCAAATGGGGGTAATGAGGGACGAAGCGAGGGGTACCAGTGAGGGATTAGACAATAATTTTAAGGGATTAGACAATAATTTTAAGGGATTAGACAATAATTTTAAGGGATTAGACATGAAATTTGGGAAATTAGACGATAGATTAGGGGAAATACAGGAGGGGTTAATGGGGGTAGAAAATAGAATGGCTGCCCAGGAGAATCAGATAGAGGGAGTGAAAAAAGGGTTAGAGGGGTTAGAAAACAGTATGGAAGGCAAATTGAGGGACATGAGGGACCAAGCGGAAAGGGAAGTTAACCAAATGGGGCAGCAGATAGAGGGGGTCAGAATGGGGGTAGAAACCAAACTGGATGCTCACAGGGAGGAAATGGAGCAGATGAGGGTGGCATCTGGGCAGGAGATGCAAGTGATGGGAGAGGAGATCAGAAGAGGAGTGAGTGAGGAGGTCGGAGGAGTGCGCGAGGAGGTGAGGCACTGTGAGGAGCACATGGAAAAGGAGGTGAGAAAGGGGACTGTAAAGTTACAAGGGGGCATAGAGGACCTGACGCAGGAGGTGGAGCAGCTGACGGTGGGACAAACGGAGTTAGTGGAGCAGGTTCAAAGGAACACTGCGGTATTAGGAGGTTTAAAAGCGACACAAAACGACATAAAAAACGACTTGATAGCGACAAAGAGGGAATGTCAGATGGTACGTGAGGGACTGACAACGAGGTTGGACGAGGTGATAGAGGTAATGGAGACGAAGGACCGGCAGGTGAGGACGCACATGGAAACGGTCAAGGTAGCCTTGGAGGACGAGCTTGAGGAGACGTACCGGGGAATAAAAGAGGTGAAGCACAAATTAGAAGAAGTGGAAGAAGGGATGAGCGAAATTAAGAAGCGACGGAGAGGGGATAAGAAAGAAATAAAAGAGGAGATAAAAGAATTGGTCCAAAGTCTGTGTTTGGATCGTGATGATGTGCTCATTAACCGGATGAGGGATTCGCAGGTGATGGAGGAGAAGCGAAGAGGAAGAGGACCCGGTGTAAGTGGTGACCAATATGGTCGTGCATATGATGCGCCAGGGGATTTAAGAAGCTTGGGGGTCGAGATGGACCCGGGTGTTCGTGAGAGGCCGTTGGTGAAGTGTGCGACAGGTCTGGTGTGCGCAAGAGTGTGCGCGAGAAAGGTGTGTGACGGACAGGTGCATGAGGAAAGAGTGCGCTGTCAGAAGTAAGGAAGAGTGTCCACCTGTGGTGAGTGTTACAGAGGGTGTAACGGGAGAGTGTGCGCGAGAAAGGTGTGTGACGGACAGGTGCATGGGGAAAGAGTGTGCTGTCAAGAGTAAGGGTGAGTGCGTGGTTAAGAGTGGAGGTGAGAGTATTGAGAGTGACAAGGAGAGTGAGTTAGTTGTGACAGGTGAGCGAGGATGTACACCTGGGATGGAAGGATGCACACCTGGAATGGTAGAGCGTGAATGGGAATGCACGCTGGAATTAGTGGTGAGGCACGTGGTTGGGTGTGCGAATGAGAGCACACCTGTGATTGTCACAGAGGAGGTGACCGAGGAGGGGGCGCGAAGAGGTGTTTTGGTGAGGTGTGCGAGCAACGAATGTGTGCCAAAGTGTTCGGTGGTCAGGTGTGTGACCAAGGCTGTGAGTGGAATGAGAGTACCGAGGTGTGTAAGGAAGGGTACGAGGAGCATGGGCACAGCTGGATGTGTGAGCAAGGAACGGGCTGCGGGGTGTAAGCGTCCAGGTGAAGCATCGACGTTACACGGGTTAGAGGTTAGAGCGACTTTTAGCCGAAGCAGGCCCTCGGTGCGTGCCAGGCCTCGCTTTGAACGGCCGCGTCCAGGCTCCACTAGGCGGAGCTGGCAGCCCGATAGGAAGGGTCGTCATGGCGACCACGTTTTGTTGAGACGTGCCGGCAGGTCGAGATCGGGACATTGGATGGCTCCACGCCGAGGTGATGCATGGGATCTCGGCCCGGGTAAGCCCCCGTCCCTGCACCGAGTGCCGGACGCATCCAGCCGCAGGCACAAAACAACCAGCACCCATTGCTTGGCTTTACGAAACCGGGCTTTGGACAGGGATTGGCGCACCGAGAGGTATTAGTGAGTAGACTGGGTGATGAGGTTAGTGTTTTGGACCCAAAATTAGAGAAAAACAAAATTTGATGATTGGCAAAGGATTGGCAGTAGTGATTGGCAGATGATGGGCAGTGATTGGCCAAATTTTTGATTTGTTGAAATTTGATGTGCAAAATTGGTAGTGAGAGACCCCCGATGTGGTGGGATGGCAAATCCACCATCCCTCACAGGTGGGGGGCAAAGGAGCAATAGATTATGGGGTGTATGGCAGTGAAAACTAGCCCGGGTGGGGTAGGTTATATTGATAGGGATCTAGCGAAGATGACAGTAGGTAACGTTAAGATTAGTTAGTGACTGATACCTGTAGTGGGGACGCAGGTAGATTAGTGTGGATGATAATGACGAGGGAGCGCAATAGTTTAAAGGGACGACTGGGAAGCGCAAGTTTCAGAAGGGAGTAGTTAGCTGAGATGATGCTGTGTGTGTGAGGATTGAACAAGTGTGATTGCACAGGTGTGCAACTGGACAGGTGTGTGGAGCAGTGTATGAGTAGTGAGTGTTGTGGATCAGCGCGAATGCGCTTGGGGAGAGAAGGGTGCAGGTGGCACCAGGTGTGAGAGCACAGGTGTGCAGGTACAGGTGTGTGGAGAGAGTTGGAGTGAGTGGTACGGAGTGGTGTGCATGGTGCGAAGGTGTGGATGGGGGAAGAGTGGACCCCTTTCACGAGTACCCGGGGCGGGTAGTGTAAGTGTTAGGTAGAGGGTGCAGGTAAATTGTGGTTGGATATTGGCATTTGTGGTGCGGTTGCAGAATGGTGTTGTGAATGGGTGCATTAGTGTTGTGGAAATGGCTGGGCGTGTAGCCTGTTAGTGTGTGTAGTTGGTTGGGCACTCCACCACCGTGAGGATGTCGGCCAGGTGAGGCCGCAGGTGGGCTCTGGGAGCCGGTAGTTGTGAGTGGGTGCCTGAGGATCCTGGGTGTGGACCGGGTAGCCCAGTGCCAGAGGGCACCGAGTGGGGTGACAGAGCCAGGAGGGGCCTGCCCCAGTTAGATAGGTTAGGGTGAGGAGCAGGTAAGCTCGGAGGCAACTGCAGTGGTGGAGGTGTGCAGGTGGGTAGACCCACTGGGAGAGGTACACGCCGCAGCCCAGAAATTGTGCGAGGGCACCGGGAGATGAATCGGGGGAGTGAGACCCCAAATTGAAGAGCACCACAGTTTGGCCAATGGGAATTGGTTTTTAGAACCCATAGTGTAAGAGGGCCAATGGGTTGGCCGGAGAAAGCCCCCGGGTAGTGTAAAGTTGTTAAAGTCATTTAGGAAATAGTTAGGATTGATGAACCTGTCGCACCATACGCAGCCACTTACCTGTGGTGATGATGATGACTCCACACCTGTGTTTTCTTTGTTTGTGTTGCAGAAATGAGAATTGCTGTTGGATTTGTGAGACGCATCACGACGTGGATGAGACATTGGGGTGATTCCATCTCTCCCTCCCTAGGAGGGACTGATGATGAATTGAAAATGGCAAATTTTGATGAGAGTTGAAAATGGCAAATTTGATTGGTTAGGAGGGAGAGAAGACGAATTTGGTATATGGGAGGAACGGGGAAGACAGTAGGGATGTTTGTGGATTTGTAAAGTAGATGTTTATGGGTAGTGTTGTGTTTTGTTGATACAGTAAGGGGTAAGGGAGGGGCCATGTAGGTTACCTGGTGGGGGGGGCGTACGGTAGGAACGTACCTGTCTCACCTGGTTCCCATGTGCCCCCAGTGTGCATCACCTTACATTGCGTGCACTTTTGCGCCCTTACCACCTTACTCACTTGTTTCTTCTTTTGTCTCCCACCTCCGAGGATCTGGCTTTGGGGTAGAGAGAGAGAGGAGAGAGAGGTGCTGGCTGCGCAGTTGTGGGCCTGCACTTTCGCTGTTTGCTGCCGGGATCGATACACCATATGGACCGCAATGTTTGTGGCCACCCACAATGGACCGCAGTTCGTTTGCGGCCAAGCACCACCCGGGGATGGACCTATGGGTCAACGTGGCACCTATGCCATACAGGTGAACCACTTATAGTTAACACCACCAAGTGCACCACAAGAAGAGCAAGAGACACCTGCAGGGTTAGGGGTTGTCGAATTTATTTTTATTCCAATGAACAATGGTGACTGCACCGATTGGTGGTGGGGTGGTGCTTTTGATGCTGGGAAAGGGTGCTCTGCACGTCATTAAAGGCCGTCGGCCACAGAGCACTCGTGGGTTGGTGTATCGATGTTGGCAAGCGCGCTCTCTCTATGCATAACATCTGCATGTGTTCCTCCAAAAACAGGTCCTGGATCGTAGTGTAAATAGCAGCGTAGTCTTGTAAATAATGCTCCCTACCGGCTGTATGTTTAGTTTGAGAATTCTTTCCGGATTCGGTTATCCTGTGGGTGTGTTTCTGTGAGGAGAAGGGTGCAACGTCGCAGGGGGACATATTTACTCATTTGTGAATATCTGTAAAACTGTCGCACTCAGGGTAGAGTTAATAGTAGAGGGAACTACATTGCGTGCCACACTAAAGTAGGTAAAAATTTATCGGGTCGGGACGCCCCGAGGGTAGAGAAGGGTGCAATGTTGCGAATATGGAATTTGGCCTCCATATCCGCTTGTAAATATTCCCCTATTTTCTCCGATACTCCCCAACTCTCCCTTACCCCATTCCCTAGTCCCATT
>NC_136261.1:119201221-119218721 GCF_964187855.1 Myxine glutinosa | reverse complement strand
GAGGAGAAGCGAAGAGAAAGAGGACCCGGTGTAAGTGGTGACCAATATGGTCGTGCGTATGATGCGCCAGGTGATTTAATAAGCTTGGGGGTCGAGATAGACCCGGATGTTCGTGAGAGGCCACGAGTGAGGTGTATGGCTGGTCCGGAGGGTATGGAACGAGAGGTGCGAGGTGTGGGTGAGCAAGGTTGTGGTGGTATGGAATAGGTAGCGGGTTGCGGAAGTGTGACCCATGCATCGACACCAACAGGGGTAGTTGTTGGAGGGACCGGGGAGGCACGAGAGCCCCTTGGGGGTAATGTACTGTGGGGGCCCGGCCGGTTCGGCCCCGCGCTGACCCCGCAAGGGGCGACGCACGGGGTCCGGCAGGCGGGCAACGACTCGCATACGAGGTGGTCCCACAAGGTCCCACTCGCGCCGTATGACGGCAAGAGTGATCTACGCGCGTACCTGGCGCAGTTCGACTGTGTGTGTAAGGGCAACGGTTGGGGTGAGGACGAAGGTGGAGTACACCTGGTGGCCGCATTGCGCGGCGCGGCGGCGGAGGTGCTGACGGCATTACCAGCGGGTGCTCTCACCCTGCCAGCCCTCCGCGACGCCCTAATTAATCGATTCGGCATTGAACAGCAGAGCGAGCTTGTTAAAGCTCAGCTCGCGCTGCGAAAGCGCAAGCCCCAGGAAGCCATCGGGGAACTTGCCCACGACATTCGCCGCGCAGTGGGGATCGCACATGCTAGCATGGCAGCGGATTCCCGGGAAAGCCTGGCGCTGGACCATTTTATCCAGGCCCTCCCGGATATTGAGCTCCGGCAACAGCTCGCCATGTGGCGCCCGCAGACTCTGAGCCAGGCGGCTGACGCTGCGGCCCGTTGGGAAGCAGCGAGACCCCTGGCCCGGGGGGGCGAGCGTCTCGCAATGGCGGTCCGCCAGGTGGGACCCCCGATGGAGGGCGGACCCCTTAGGGGGCCCGCCCCCGACGTGGGTCCTGACCTGGCGGGCATGGTCCGGAGGCTGGTGGACCAGCGCCTGGCGGGACCTGGACCATGGCAGGCGGCCCCGGAGGTGGCCCGCGGTGGACCACGAGCGGGTAATCCAATTCGGACCTACAGGGGGGGGGGAATTTGGAATTCCGGAGGCAAGCACCTTATCAGGTGAGGTGCTATACCTGCAACCGTCTGGGTCACCTGGCGCGGCACTGTCGAGCCGCGCGCCGGGATGATCCCCGGCGGTTGAGGTCCTCAACTCCGCCCAGGGGGGAGCGGGTTAGCCGACCCCAGACACCCCCCCACCAGACCCCGGGAAACTAGAAGGTGTCGGGCACGTAGGGCGGTGTTCGGCAGCAGAGGATGGAGGAGAGCCCTCATTGACGCGACAGGTCATTTATTGTGGCCAAATTGGAACCGGTAGCCTGACAATTAGATGCAAAATTGCCGGCGTGGGGGTAGACGCCGTAGTGGACACAGGAGCTAGCGCCACGATCATCAGCCCTGTGGTCCTTGATTCGAGCGCAGGTGGCTGGGATAAGATCCAGCGCCTGCAAAATTATAGTTTGCAGCTTGCTACCGGGGTAACGGCCCCGATCATAGGGCGTGGTTCTGTGACCCTCAAGTTAGGGTCGGTAAGGAGGGAGATAGATGTTTGGGTGGCGGAGGTGTGCGACCCATGTTTAATAGGGTTGGACCTGTTGACTGCCAGCGGCTGTAAAATCGACTTGTGCCGGGGGATCCTGCAGGTGGGAGTAGAAGAGCTGCCGTTAGGGGGAGTGAGCACGGCCGAGAGAGCGGAGCTGGAGGCTTCCGAGGCCGTGACCATCCCCCCAAGGGCCGAGGCGATAGTGCCGGCCCGGTGGGCAGCTCGCCCAACGTGGCAGGAGTCCTGCGGCCTGGTCGAGCCGGTGGCAGCGCAGTCCATACCGGGTTTAATCGTGGGCCGCACCCTTGTAAAAACGGACGGACCGGTAGTGGCCGTCCGAGTAATAAATATGAGTACAGAACCACGCACTATAGTAAGGGGCACGAGGGTAGCTGGCTGCACCCCAGTTGAGGAAGTCGCGACAGTGAGGGGCGAGAACGTCCAGCCGAGCCGACCCCGGGGGGAGCCTTCAATAAGAAGTAGGAATTGGCCCGATCCCATTTGCGAGATGGTAAATCGTAGTAGCGTAGAGTTGGGAGGTACCCAGAGGGAGGCCTTACACAAACTGGTTGGGTCCCATTTGGACCTCTTCTCCCTGTCCACTGAGGATATTGGACGTACGGGCCTGGTGAAACATCAGATCCACACCGGTGAGGCCCGGCCTATTCGTCAGGCCGCCCGACGGCTCCCTTGGAGCAAGAGGGCGGAAGCTGACGAGCAGGTTGAAAAAATGCTCGACGCAGGTGTGATCGAGCCCTCGGGAAGTCCTTGGATGTCACCTGTTGTGCTGGTCAAAAAGAAGGATGGGACCACGCGGTTCTGCGTGGACTATCGCCAGCTAAACAACGTGACACTCAAGGACTCATATCCCCTGCCAAGGATTGATGACACCATCGATGCCGTTGCGGGCTCAAATTGGTTCACAACTTTGGACCTCAAGAGTGGGTATTGGCAGGTGGAGATGGATAGGGCAGGGAAGGAGAAAACGGCATTTTCCACAGGTAAGGGACTGTATCAGTTTACTGTGATGCCGTTTGGTTTGTGTAACGCCCCCGCCACCTTTGAAAGATTGATGGAGCATGTACTAGGCGGCATGCCATGGCAATCATGCCTGGTGTACCTGGATGACGTCCTGGTACATGCCCAAACGTTCCCCCAGGCAGTAGCTAATTTGGACCAGGTGTTCGGGTGCCTCAGACAGGCAGGGTTGAAGCTGAACCCGAGTAAGTGCACTTTGTTTGCAAGAGAGGTGGCCTATCTAGGTCACGTGATCGGCCGCGAGGGGGTAAAAACGGACCCAGACAAAATTAAAGCGGTAGAGGAGTGGCCCGCACCACGTACCATCAAAGAGGTGCGGGGATTTTTGGGACTCTGCTCCTACTACCGGCGCTTTGTGGCGAAATTTGCGGAGTTGGCCCGTCCCCTCCACCGGCTTACGGAGAAGGGGACGCGATTTAATTGGACAAGGGAGTGCCACGAGGCCTTCCAAAAATTGAAGGGGTGTCTGACATCCGCACCCCTTCTAGCGTACCCCACTAGCAACGGGGCATTTACCCTGGACACGGATGCGAGCCAGGAAGGATTGGGCGCAGTTTTGTCTCAGACACAGGAGGGCGTGGAGAGAGTGATTGGTTATTATAGTCGGGCCTTAAGTAGGCCCGAGAGAAATTATTGCGTCACTCGCAAAGAGTTATTGGCTATGCTGGCTGCCATGAACCATTTCCACCCGTACTTGTACGGGCGGAAATTTTTGGTTAGAACTGACCATTCCTCCTTGCAATGGCTCCTTCGGTTCAAGTAACCAGAGGGCCAAATTGCAAGGTGGTTGGAAAAGTTGCAGCAGTACGATTTTGATGTGGCCCATAGGGCCGGGAAGGCCCATGGTAATGCGGACGCACTCTCTCGGCGTCCTTGTCTGGGGGAAAACTGCAAATTTTGTGCGAGACACGAGGAGAGGGAACAATTGGGCGATTCGGACCCGACCCTCGTTGTCCGGGCAACCCGGGTGAGAGGGCCAATTTTGCCACTAACCGCAGATGAGGAATTCGGAACTTTGGCATGGAGCACGGCCCAGCAGGAGGATCCTGTCCTGGGGCCAGTGTTCAATTGGGTCAAATTGGGGCAAAGACCAAAGGGGGAAGAGGTCACCCCCCTCGGGGCACAAACAAAGGCATATTGGGCTCAGTGGCAGACCCTGGAATTGAAGGATAACATCTTGTATCGCAAGTGGGTGGACTCTGATAGAACTTCCTGGCTGGTGATAGTCCCTGACAAATTCAAGAACGTCATATTGCAACAGGTGCATGGTACCCGCTCCGGCGGCCATTTGGGCAGGACAAAGACAATATCGCGGGTACGCCGGAGGTTTTATTGGGTGAATATGGGGCGCGACATACAGGACTGGTGTCGGAGATGCGACGCCTGTACTGCCAAAAAGGGACCAGCACGGAGGATGAGGGCCCCCCTTCAATTACACCAGGTGGGGGCCCCCCTAGAGCGGGTGGCCATGGATATCCTAGGCCCACTACCCCGCACCCGCCTAGGTAATAAGTACATCCTCGTTGTGATGGACTACTTCACCAAGTGGCCGGAGGCCTACGCCCTCCCTAACCAAGAAGCAGGGGTGGTAGCGCAAGCCTTCGTGGAAGGATTTGTGTGCCGGCATGGGATTCCACAGGAGTTGCACACCGACCAGGGACGAAATTTTGAGAGCAAATTGCTAAAAGATGTGTGCAGTCTCCTGTCAATTCGGAAAACCAGAACAACGCCTTTAACACCTCAATCTGACGGGATGGTGGAAAGATTTAACCGAACTCTAATCCAACAACTGGCACTGTTCACCGCCACCCGTCAGGATGACTGGGACGAACATCTCCCTTATTTGCTCATGGCCTACCGAACCAGCCAGCACGGGGCCACCGCATGCAGTCCAGCGTTGCTTATGTATGGGCGGGAGTTATGGGCTCCGCCGACTTGCTATGCGGTCCCGTGCCAGACACAGTGGTTAACCCGCCGAGGGAGGGGTACGCACGTCACCTAGAGGAAGGCATGGAGCTAGTCCATGCCTTCGCCCGCCGCCAACTCCATCTGGCGGGGGAAAAGATGAAGCGCAGGTACGACGACCGGAGCCAGGGGAGTCAATACGCTCCGGGGATGAAGATTTGGTTCTTTAATCCCCGGAGGCGGAAGGGAAGGTGCCCAAAACTCACCCCCCCCCCCCCCCCTGGCAAGGCCCAGGAGTCGTCCTGTCGCAAATCTGTGACGTGGTCGTCAAGATCAAAATGGGGCCACGAGCCCTCCCTCGGATCGTCCACGCCGACCGGATAAGACCTTACACCGGCGAGCAGGCGCCCCCGTGGATTGCCTCGGCTTTAGATGCCGAGGCGGGACCCAGTACCTCTGAATAAGGGGGGCTTATTAGTGCCAGAGGACTGGGGGATTGAGGAGCGATAGGCCCGGTGGGTAAGGGTGGCATCCCTGCCACCCTTCCCATGTGGGGCAAAGGAGCAATAGCTTATGGGGTGTATGGCAGTGAAAACTAGCCCGGGTGGGTTAGGATATTGATAGGGATCTAGCGAAGATGACATTAGGTAACGTTAAGTTTAGTTAGTGACTGATACCTGTAGTGGGGACGCAGGTAGATTAGTGTGGATGATAATGACGTGGGAGCGCAATAGTTTAAAGGGACGACTGGGAAGCGCAAGTTTCAGAAGAGAGTAGTTAGCTGAAATGATGCCGTGTGTGTGAGAATTGAACAGGTGTGATTGCACAGGTGTGCAACTGGACAGGTGTGTGGAACAGTGTGTGAGTAATGAGTGTTGTGGATCAGCGCGAATGCGCTTGGGGAGAGAAGGGTGCAGGTGGCACCAGGTGTGAGAGCACAGGTGTGCAGGTACAGGTGTGTGGAGAGAGTTGGAGTAAGTGGTACGGAGTGGTGTGCATGGTGCGAAGGTGTGGATGGGGGAAGAGTGGACCCCTTTCACGAGTACCCGGGGCGGGTAGTGTAAGTGTTAGGTAGAGGGTATAGGTAAATTGTGGTTGGATATTGGCATTTGTGGTGCGGTTGCAGAATGGTGTTGTGGATGGGTGCATTAGTGTTGTGGAAATGGCTGGGCGTGTAGCCTGTTAGTGTGTGTAGTTGGTTGGGCACTCCACCACTGTGAGGATGTCGGCCAGGTGAGGCCGCAGGTGGGCTCTGGGAGCCGGTAGTTGTGAGTGGGTGCCTGAGGATCCCGGGTGTGGATCGGGCAGCCCAGTGCCACAGAGGGCACCGAGTGGGGAGAGCGCCAGAGGGCCTTCCCCAGGTAGTTAGGTTAGGGTAAGGAGCAGGTAAGCTCGGAGGCAACTGCAGTGGTGGAGGTGTGCAGGTGGGTAGACCCGCTGGGAGAGGTACACGCCACAGCCCAGAAATTGTGCGAGGGCACCGGGAGATGAATCGGGGGAGTGAGACCCCAAATTGAAAAGCACCACAGTTTGGTCAATGGGAATTGGTTTTTAGAACCCATAGTGTAAGAGGGCCAATGGTTTGGCAGGAGAAAGACCCCGGGTAATGTAAAGTTGTTAAAGTCATTTAGGAAATAGTTAGGATTTATGAACCTGTCGCACCATACGCAGCCACTTACCTGTGGTGATGATGACTCCACACCTGTGTTTTCTTTGTTTGTGTTGCAGGAATGAGAATTGCTGTGTGGATTGGTGAGACGCATCACGACGTGGATGAGACATTGGGGTGATTCCATCTCTCCCTCCCTAGGAGGGACTGATGATGAATTGGTGATAGCAAATTATGATGTTGAGTTGGAGATGGCAAATTTTGATGAGAGTTGAAAATGGCAAATTTGATTGGTTAGGAGGGAGAGAAGACTAATTTGGTTTATGGGAGGAACGGGGAAGACAGTAGGGACATTTGTTGATTGGTAAAGTAGATGTTTATGGGTAGTGTTGTGTTTTGTGGATGCAGTAAGGGGTAAGGGAGGGGCCATGTAGGTTACCTGGTGGGGGGGGGGGGGGGCGTACGGTAGGAACGTACCTGTCTCACCTGGTTCCCATGTGCCCCCAGTGTGCATCACCTTGTATTGCGTGCACTTTTGCGCCCTTACCACCTTACTCACTTGTCTGCTTCTTTTGTCTCCCACCTCCGAGGATCTGGCTTTGGGGCAGAGAGAGAGGAGAGAGAGGTGCTGGCTACGCAGTTGTGGGCCTGCACTTTCGCTGCTTGCTGCCTGGATCGATACACCATATGGACCGCAATTTTGGTGGCCACCCACAATGGACCGCAGTTCGTTTGCGGCCAAGCACCACCCGTGGATGGACCTATGGGTCAACGTGGCACCTATGCCATACAGGTGAACCACTAATAGTTGGCCCCTGACGGCCACAATACAGAAATGGACGCGGTTGGCGCCTTTCTTTATTTTTGAAAGCAGTAAGAAGGCCAAGTGCACCACACGAAGGCAAGACCAGCGGCAGACCATCGGCCGGCTGTGACACGACACCGTGATTTATAGACACTTTATTGGTGCACCGGATGGTGCTGACTGTACATGATGGGGTGGTGCTTTTGGTGCTTGGATGGGGTGCTCTGCACATTATTAAAGGCCGTAAGGCCACAGAGCACTCGTGGGTTGGTGTATCGATGCTGGCATGCATACTCTCTCTATGCATAACATCTGCATGTGTTCCTCCAAAAACAGGTCCTGGATCGTTGTGTAAATATCAGCGTAGTCTTATGTAAATAATGCTCCCTACCGGCTGTATGTTTAGTTTGCGAATTCTTTCCGTGATTCGGTTATCCTGTGGGTGTGTTTCTGTGAGGAGAAGGGTGCAACGTCGCAGGGGGAAATATTTACTCATTTGTGAATATCTGTAAAACTGTCGCACTCAGGGTAGAGTTAATAGTAGAGGGAACTACATCTGAGTGCCACACTAAAATAGGTAAAAATTTATCGGGTCGGGACGCCCCGAGGGTAGAGAAGGGTGCAATGTTGCGGATATGGGATTTGGCCTCCATATCCGCTTGTAAATATTCCCCTATTTCCCCAATACTCCCCAACTATCCCCAATCCCCCATTCCCTAGTCCCATTGTCTGTAAACAACACTCTGTAGAACCGACCTTCCCCTTCTTCCCCCATTAAATGTCGTGCCCAGGTCCACCGCATCTCACGTAGACAACTTTCGGACCTCTTGCTAGTTATTCTTAGTCTATGTCAGTTAAGGACTCGTTTCCATTAATTCTGACTCTTCGTTGCACCAGAATGTGATTGTATGGCACCAGTAGTGAGTTTAGGACCTCCCCATACCTCCTCCCATCTTCCCCATGAAACAACAACAACAACAACAACAACAACAACAACTACAACAACAACTACAACAACAGAGGGGGGCGGCGCGGCGCGGCGCGGGGAGTGTGCGTCCTCACTCCGGCTTGGTTAGCCGCCATTGCCCATGCGCTCCACGGGGTTACCACGAAGGGGCTGGCTGTCAGCTCCTCGTCAGGGGCGGAGCCCGGTAACCCCCCGCAGCCAGTGAGAAGCGGCGGGCCGATTCCATCTGGGGCGGAGCTAACGAGCCGAGGGCGTGTCACTCCCCGCCGGATATGCGCAGCCACTTACCGGACGTGAGGTCAGATGCGCCCCCAGCTTGGAAAGACAAGTCGCGACCTCCGAGCGCTGAGCGACCTCCCCGCATCTTTGAACCGGACCGGGTCGATTCTGTCCCTGAGCCAAGAGTGCACCTTGAGCCATCGACTACCCGCTTTCCTTGCCATCAATCCCCGTGTGAGTCAGTTTTGTCCTGTTTATCTGTCGTCTGTCAGGGCTACTATAAGACCGTAATTAAGTGCCTATCTTACTATGCTGTACCTCTCATCCCTGTAATCTAACGTTCCGAACTAATATAACCTCCTCCGGAGGTCTTGAGAACTGAACCCTTGGTGTCGTGTCATCTAATCCCAGCCGTTGTGTCCTTTTCCTTCATTGATCTAGCGTAGCGCGACTCGGCCAACGTTCGGGTATAATCGGGTAACTTGTGCGAACACGGCGGCCATTCCGCTCGGCCCAGCATAACATCAAAGTCGTGTCCGTAACAATATATACATATATATATACATAAACATATACATATACATATATACATACATATATATATACATATATATATACATATATATATACATATATATATACATATATATATACATATATATATACATATATATATACATATATATATACATATACATATGTGAAGAATCAGCTCTTCGTTTGCCAAAGAAGTCCACAATAGCCTGGAATGGCGCAGCTTTATTAAAGAACCAACTTATACAGATCCGGAGGAGGCCAAGACATCTATAGCAAGAGCCAGTCTCATGCCACGTCAAGCCTTCCTGAAAACACATTGATTCCCAGTCCATTTATATAGGGACACGTTTTATCAGGAAATCTCCGAGGGAACAAACAACACTGGGAGAGGTTCCTCCCACCGTTATCATTCGGGGGAGTCAGCCCGTCCTTATCATTTGGACCAAATGTTTCTCTGGGCTCCGAGAAAACAGAAATGTAACTCACAATGAGGAGAGTGTATGCTTAGCCAAACAAACCCATATATTTTATGGGTTTGTGTACATGAGTAATCCAAAGCATGTTTATACAGAGTCATGCGTTGCTGAGATTAAAACAAAATATATATGGTTAACGATCATGTCATTCTACTAGCATTACGCTAAAACAAGCGCATGTGGGCGTGGTTTTACGACCAGCCTCGAAAAAAGCACACGTATACAATTTGTTCAGCATGACCTCATTTTAAGCCTTTCCTCATCCAAAACTAAAACGAAGCAAAAACCCTTTATTTACTTTATGAAATAGCATTTTTAGACATCATATAAATCATAACACATTAGCACCCAACGTCTATAACTGAACTTTAGGCAATAACAAATCTACTACTTGACATTCCTTCCTCTTGTCTCGTCGAGACAAAGTATCTTAAGAGACAACGTGCCACATCGGGCTTTATTGAAAAATAATTGTGTAATGCGGGTATTGAAAAAATAATTGTGTAATGCGGGTATCTCCCAAGGGCATATCGTGCGCCCAAAGCGCCTCGCCCGTGCATTTGGCGAACGTGTCGTGTGGTGCGTGCTCGGAGCCTGAGGGCTCAAAACATGAAAGTTCATTAACGTTTCGGATCCACAACGAAGACGTCTGGTCCAGATGAGGTTCTGCTCCGCCAGAGGGTGCATCACTTCCCCTGCGGAACTGGCTCCCCCCACCCTTTGCAGACGCAGTCCTTGCAGATCTTCGAAGTTAATCAACGGTCATGCCCATGAGGTCCCTCACGTGTTGCTGTTCTGGGGAATACAAAATGTCGTCAGTATCTTGTGTCTCAATTTCCTGGTCAGGGTACAGAGCGTAAAAATCCGAATCCGAATCACTTGAAGCAAAGAGATCCGCAACATGTGGATCAAAGAGATCCGAAACATTTGGATCAAAGAGATCCGAAACATTTGAAGAAAAGAGAGGGACTTCCTTTATGTCAAAGTCTCCCATGGGCGCCTGGTCGGCTTGCGGGTCTAGGATATCCACGTCGGGTCCCTCGACCGCCAGACCCAGTGTCGCAATCAGATCCATAGTTGGGTCGGAAGGGGGCGTGCAGCTGTCCGCTTGTAATACATAAGCAGCGTTAGCCAGTACACGCAAGGGGTTTATAGCACAAGTATCACAGTCATCACATACACCGTTACAGGCAGCAGCCAGTTCCCACATGGGATCCACACAAGTATCACAGTTGCCACAAAATTCAATGCAATTTTCTGGAGCGCTGGTCGCAACTGCCTTGTTGAAGGACCCGTTCAGGTCGACGGCCTCTGTGGTCAGAGCCATAGTTGTTGTCGGCGGCTTCTTCACTTTCCATCCTGTAAAATACTTTCTCATATAGAGGAGGACTAGAGATTTCATTAGTGCCCCCCAAATTACTACCCCGATTATCACAGCCAGTGCGGTCAATAACCACTTCACTATGGTGCCCGTCCATCCCTGGAACCAGTCAGTGAGCCAGCTAAATGTATAAGAATTTTCGCGCGCGATCCGATCGATCCAATAGTATGTCATGAGCCGTAGCGGTGTCGTTTGCCACCTTTTCTAGGGCCAAAGCCAATTTATCTATCCGGAAACTATCCATGACTGTGCCCGCTCCTGGGAAGAAGAAACCAAACACCTTTTCCCCTAGGCTCCCGTGTAGTTTAGTGGTTCCATCTTCGTTCATGACTGACCTCTTATAACGCCTGTCCAAGGACTTTGGGTCTAGCTCATCCAGTATCTCAACGTCAGGAAGGACTGAACCCAGATAACATGTGCCCCCCCAATTATTTGGTAAATAGGGGTAAGCCTTGTCGCCGCATATAAACATTGTCCCATGGGGTGGGACCAGGTGGGTGGATAAGCACTGGAGTCCCTTTACCACCCCATTAATCCTACTAACCCCCCTAGAGAATGTTATAGCCGTTATGTTGTGGTTGTGTTTATCTTGCAGTACTATTCGTAATGTAATCCCCGAGCTCCCTTGTCCCAGCTTCCCGGGGAGAGTGTAGGCGCATTCTGAAACATGGGGGATCGATAGGTTGTGAGCAGAGGTCATTGAGGGACAGAGGTAGCACTATCATGTGTATTCCTGTGGTGCCTGCTTGGGGAAAGCGCATGCACGACCAGCAGTGTGTCCTATTTTGAATTGTTGCCACCTCTCTGGCCACTTTCCAATATGTGTTTTCCCCCCTCTTTGGGGCCTTATTCTGGGGGTGTGGCGTGAGTATGTATTCGATGCATGGTATGTAGTTCCTTTCGCCACCGGCCGCGCCAGGGGTCCAGACGCTGCACCGGACCTGCATAGTCATGCCTTTCTCTAGGCGCGTGCGTGTTTGTAGCTTAAAATCAGGGGTTCCCCATTTGTATCCTGGTTGGGCCAAGGTCTTAATGCTAGCTTGCCCGTCTTCCCGGAACTCTCGTTGCTTTTGTAGTACCATGCCAACGCGTCCAGGCCCTGCCGACAGTGCTAGCCAATTTATGTTCACCCAATTTGTGTGCAGGGCTTTCTGTTCGAAACATGGTAGTGATACTCTTTGTCCCCATGTTACGGTGAGGTGTCGGGTTTCGTTTTTGCATCTATTGGAATCGGAGTTTCCCCTAGCTGCTGTCGCTATCAATAGTATTGTACCTATGATTAGGCCCATCCTTACTGTGTTCTGGGGGTGTGGTGTCTGGTGCTTGTATGGCCAACTTACAGTGCGTGGCGTGGATCCACGAGGTCTTGCCCTCGCGAAAGACTGCCGTTGGTGTAGTCAGCAACACCTGGACTGGTCCCTTCCACCTTGGTTCCAAGGCGTTCTTGCAGGTGAAGTGCTCCACGAACACCTGGTCTTTTTCCTCTGGTGGAACACCTGGTCCACAAGTCTCCTGGGAGCGCCTGGTCTACAGGTCTCCAATTTCCTAATCCACTTTTTTCAAGTGGATCCAATTTTATCCAATATTCAATTTTTAAATTCAATCCCATTTAATCCAGTCCAATTCAAATTAAATTCAATCCTTCTCTCAGCATCCCATTACCTGTTTCCAACATCAATAAAAATAAAATTATAAAATTAATAAAAAATCAATCATCTCAACTCTCAAATCGAATCAAAAAATAAAAATAAACGAAAATTACTTCAGCGAGAGTTTCAACTAGAATTAACACAAACAAACCACCATTAACCTCCATTAACACAAACAAACCACCATTAACCTCCATTAATACAAACAAACCACCATTAACCTCCATTAATACAAACAAACCACCATTAACCTCCATTAAACTCCCCCTATTATTTATTTATTTTCACGAATAAACAAATAATAGAAATAACCTGGTCTACTTCCAATTTCAATTCTGGTCAGTTCTGGTGTCTGGTCACACACAATGTTTTCCTCACCCACTGTGATTCGCTCACAATAGATTCTCCCTGTTATGTCTGAAATTAAGCTACCCTACTGGGTATTCGTGAAGGGGGTCCATCTTTCCCAACCCCTTCCTTCACACCAGCCACTTCACGTTGTCCACCATACTCACTGAATTGTCATCAATTCTGAAATTCGTCTCATGAAAACACATCCCAGAGTCTAGTGTAACAGCCAGACAAACACATAGACACGCTGAAGACCCCAGGGTACCCATCAAACTAGCTTGTCCCCAGATCAACAACACAGCGAAACATGTAATTTTACTAAAATAATCACTTACTCATAACTAGCTGGATAACTAGCATAACTAGCTCAACACCTGGAACTCATAACTAATACTCATACCACTAATTACTCATAATAACTCATAATTACTTCTGTAATTACTCATGCCAATACTTACTCAAAATAATGTAATATCCCAATCTTCACCCCTTATGCAAATCGAAGCACCCCGGACAACCCACAACCAATATCAACCACTGTAGCCGCCTTCTCCTCCAGGCAGCCACACACAGCCACATACATCTCCATCCACGTCACACAAGACAACAGCCAACGAGTGTGTCCACCACACAGAAACCTTTGGCAATGCAACAACCGAACTCCCAGACAACCAACAACAAAACCCAATCCATCTCCATGGCTCATCAAGCAGTTCCAACTTAATCCAGCTTCACATACCGATTTCCCCAAAAACTCGTGAAACTTCACCCCCATTTTAGAAAAACCCTGGACTAAACCCTGACACCCTAAATAACTTCAGACCCATCTCCAATCTACCCTTTCTGTCAAAAGTTTTGGAACGTGCTGTGGCCACTCAACTCAAATATCACCACTCTGCCAATAACCTGTATGAAACATCCCAATCCGGATTCTGCTCCAGCCACAGTACTGAAACTGCTCTCCTCAAAATCACCAGCGACCTTTTCTCTCCTCTGATGCCGGCAACCTCAACATTTTCATCCTCCTCACCTCAACGCCTCCTTTGACATCATCAATCACACCATCCTCCTCACCCTGTTTAGACCAGCTTGTGCCTATTAAACCCAAATCAGTTCACTCCCAAGCTTCACATGGACCACCTACAGCACTGCAAAGATGTCCTCTACTCCACCTACTACCCTCAAATTATCCACTCTGGCTCCGGAATCCCAAAAGCACTCTTCTCTACAATAAACAAACTAAATAAACAAACTTTACAACGTGAACAAACTCCTCAGCTCCCTGGATACCACCACCTTGCTCCACACACCTGTTGGTGCACACCTGTGCACTCACACCTGGTGCCACCTGCACCCTCCTTCCTTCCTGGACCATTCATCCAAAGCAAAATTGACAGCATCTACAACAGCTTAATCACCACAATTCACTCCCCCTTAAGGTGTCCCCCAAGGTTCAGTTCTTGGCCCCCTCCTCTTCGTCCTGTACCTATCCCCCCTTGGTCACTTAATCCGTCATGCACCATAGCCAATGCACCATGGTCTCCAATTCCACTGCTTCACCGATGACATCCAGCTTTTTCATCTCCACCAAATCGTGCTCCACCACCACCCACTCTATCCTGACAAACTGCCTAACTGAAATAAAATTCTAGCTTCAGATCAGCTTCCTCGAACTTAACTACGCTAAATCTGAATTAATCTTCATTCCCCCCAACATCGATGGTTTCCCAGTATCCACATCCGGAATCTTGGCATCATCATTGACCAAAACCCTCTCCTTTGAAAAATACACTAAACAGATCATAAAGACCTTAAACCTTAATCATAAAAACTGAAAAATGCTTCGCCATGGAATAGTCCACCACTCATGTAAATAATCATAAGAGTTCTGCGAAACATCTCCATCTTTAAAACTTAGCCAACCAAATTTAAACCACATGTTTTCCCCCCAAAAAACAAGTCACATTCTTTGTATATTGCCAACATTGTTCATCGTTTAAGTATCATCCAGACCTAAATTTTTATAAACCATCAACTTGTAGATGCATTTATTTATATCCCATTAACCCAAGAACTCTCAATTGCTTGGTTATATTTTAGTAATGTCATATATCCATATTTCTTTTCCAAATTGTTCCTGATATACACATTAATCCCATCTGTCTTTGTTTCCAGATCAACTCAAATCAGGAAATCAACACAAATCCTTATTACCTCCAATCAATTCAAAATTAAATCAAACAATTCAAAACCAGATCGGATCAGCGATCAGAAATCACTTTTCCAATCAACACATTCCAAGCAACAATTCATTCAAAGACCAAGCTTAAAAACACAACTCTCATCTTACTGTGACAAATAAGCAACCAACCTACTTCACACTAAACAAATAACTTTTCATCACCCCTTTCTTCTCCACCGCCTCTTACACTTAAACAGATCATAATTACTCACTCATACACTATTGCCCATCACCCAGTTGCCCCAGACCCAAACACAGGTTTGAAATCCCAGTAGGTTGTTCTTCAATCCCAACCATCATGTGATCCCAACATCTCTCCATTTATTTCGTTCCTCATGGGGTTGGTGTTTTATGGCCTTTACCTCTTACCCAATCACACTGCACATTATTCCCCGTCCTTGATGGATAATTTTACATCCAGATGGGCACAGCATCCCATTTTTGGCGACCCAGCCCTAAAACAAGCCCCTGGACTCCTTGCAGGCTGGACCAAAACCCCCGGACCTGCCTCCATGGAACAATGACGCCTAAGCACTCAATTAGCCCTCCCAGTACCAAAGACTTACAATCAGACCGACAGACAAACAAATAACAGAGGTCTGTCGCCAGCCCCAGCACAGGACATCACCTTTCCGGGCAGGTACAATATAATCCACAGCATCGAAATGCCAATTTCTATCCGGGGCCTCGCAAAGCCAAAATCCATGCATGCGTGCTCCATCATGCAACCCGATCTGTACTCGGTGCGCCCGGCGCCCCCTATAATCAGTGAGTTATAATAACCACAATATCTCTGGCACCCAACTCGTGATACCACAATTTAATCCACGTTACTTGCATCTCTTCATCCTCACAAATGTCCTCCATTTAACGTGACTCAAATCCATCTCAAATCCCCACCGCTCGGCCCGGTTAAATTAAATTCCAAGCGTACTGGACCTGACGCTTTTACAACAACAAAAAACTCGATATTCTCTGTCCACTAATTATGTACATGATTTTGGTTTTACCCACAATATAATGTCCCGATATTCTCCAGATTTAAGTCCTATATATCCTGTCGTTAAAGCAACACCCTGTAGACTGACTCCGCCTGTCGTTCTTCCAAGGTTAGTGAATTGCCTCTGACCTCTTACCCTTACATATCTCGAACAAAGGTCAAATAAACTTCGAAAGGTCAAACTTCAAATTGGGGTAACCAGCGCTTTATTATCCCACAAGTAATGCAAGTCCGGCGACAATGGACAAATGACCATTAATGTGGCTCTACATAGCATAATGCTAACTTCTACGAATCCAACAACCGTCACACTTCGTCCAAGGACCTTCCGTACGAGGCGTGCTTCACAATGCCCATCGCACATCCTTCCTCGTTCGCACAACGCTTCATCAACGCACCTCCTCGCGCCCACACCTTGGCACAAGCCACACCACATACCGACAGTTGAAACCTCGACCGTCCTCCTTCCTCGGATCAGCGTTCTGTTGAAAACGTGACATTTCTGCTCAAATTATTGAATTTCCAAATACTCTCCCTGCAGCGCCCGTGAGGCAGCTTGTCCCACATTATCTGCCCTCAGACCCATATGTGTTTTAATAACAACCTTACCAGCATACTAAATCTGTGTCCGCATCGATCAACACAAATGCATCGATGCATCTTCCAGCCGCCACTCCGCACTGTACCTTACTGTATGAACAAGACTTCCTGTTGGAACTTGACTCCGGAAATTAATTACTCTGTCTTGAAATCGTTTATTTTAGCCATCTTAAATAAATCCATCCATCTATCCATCTTATAAATCCATCTTAAATAACGTATTCGTCCTGTGACATTGCCTGGCATATATGTCGCAGCCGGCCACTATTCCGACATGGCTCATGACTCATGTCTAATTCTGACAAGAAGATGAAGGATGAAGGACATGACATGAAGAAGAAGATTCTGACAAGATACTGACATGTGAACGTCCGACATCCAGCAAAGTCGAAATGACCCACAATGCATTTGGGCACACACTTCCTCTGAGAGTGGGCGAGTTATCGCCGGCACTCTGAGCAACCTCATCGCACCCGACCCCAAAATGCACTATATGACACCAATTCCAAAGGTGAGCTGCCTCAGCGATACATCCCACACATACAATACACAATATCTGCCATTGAATGAACTCTTCAATTCAAGTAAAACACACATATTGATTCGAATTCTGCAACCATCTCCAAGAAACCGCTTCATATCAACAGTAGATCGACAAGGGCACTCCGGGTGCTTTCCTGACCCGATTTATATCAATTCGCTTCCCAAACACTCCCAAACAGATGAAAATCCGGACTCAGTTCAGGACCTCGCCTGTTCTCTCGGATAGACGTTAAAAATGGACATTCCCGGCCTGAATTTCCCCCAAGTCGAGCAGATCGCTTACAAAGTTTCACACCGAAACCCTCTGCTTTGCACATGACACACAGACAAACACATTGGCCAGACACACACGTCAATTAACATCCCAATATACATTCATTCCTCATTCATGTTACGTCTCTCATTCAAGGAAAAGGATTTTTTGGGACGGGTTTGGACGGGGGGTGGGTTGAGGTGAAAAAAAGGGAAGGCAGGGTGGGGTGTTGGGGTGTTGCCTAGAGCCCCGGGACTGAGCTCAGGTCTTGGGGGGGTGGGGGGTGTTGCCTA
>NC_136261.1:119191221-119196221 GCF_964187855.1 Myxine glutinosa | reverse complement strand
GGGGTAGAAAATAGAATGGCTGCCCAGGAGAATCAGATAGAGGGAGTGAAAACTGGGTTAGAGGGGTTAGAAAACAGTATGGAAGGCAAATTGAGGGACATGAGGGACCAAGCGGAAAGGGAAGTTAAACAAATGGAGCAGCAGATAGAGGGGGTCAGAATGGGGGTAGAAACCAAACTGGATGCTCACAGGGAGGAAATGGAGCAGATGAGGGTGGCATCTGGGCAGGAGATGCAAGTGATGGGAGAGGAGATCAGAAGAGGAGTGAGTGAGGAGGTCGGAGGAGTGCGCGAGGAGGTGAGGCACTGTGAGGAGCACATGGAGAAGGAGGTGAGAAAGGGGACTGTAAAGTTACAAGGGGGCATAGAGGTCCTGACGCAGGAGGTGGAACAGCTGACGGAGGGACAAAAAGGACTAACGGAGCAGGTTCAAAGGAACACTGCGGTATTAGGAGGTTTAAAGGCGACACAGAAAGAACTAAAAGATGACTTGGTAGCGACGAAGAGGGAATGTCAGATGGTACGTGAGGGACTGACAACGAGGTTGGACGAGGTGATAGAGGTAATGGAGACGAAGGACCGGCAGGTGAGGACGCACATGGAAACGGTCAAGGTAGCCTTAGAGGATGAGCTTGAGGAGACGTACCGGGGAATAAAAGAGGTGAGGCACAAATTAGAAGAAGTGGAAGAAGGGGTGAGCGAAATTAAGAAGCGACGGAGAGGGGATAACAAAGAGATAAAAGAGGAGATAAAAGAATTGGTCCAAAGTCTGTGTTTGGATCGTGATGATGTGCTCATTAACCGGATGAGGGATTCGCAGGTGATGGAGGAGAAGCGAAGAGGAAGAAGACCTGGTGTAAGTGGTGACCAATATGGTCGTGCGTATGATGCGCCAGGGGATTTAATAAGCTTGGGGGTCGAGATAGACCCGGGTGTTCGTGAGAGGCCGTTGGTGAAGTGTGCGACAGGTCTGGTGTGCGAAAATGGAGGTGTGCAAGAAAGTCCGACTCTGGGGTGTGTGAGGAAAAAGTGCATGCCAAGGAGTGAGGGTGTTGGCGAGAATGAGTCGGTCGTAGCGCGTGTGCGAGGGAGCACATGGAAGCGTGCTGTGGTGAGTGTTACAGAGGGTGTAACGGGAGAGTGTGCGCGAGAAAGGTGTGTGACGGACAGGTGCATGGGGAAAGAGTGCGCTGTCAGAAGTAAGGAAGAGTGTCCACCTGTGGTGAGTGTTACAGAGGGTGTAACGGGAGAGTGTGCGCGAGAAAGGTGTGTGACGGACAGGTGCATGGGGAAAGAGTGCGCTGTCAGAAGTAAGGAAGAGTGTCCACCTGTGGTGAGTGTTACAGAGGGTGTAACGGGAGAGTGTGCGCGAGAAAGGTGTGTGACGGACAGGTGCATGAGGAAAGAGTGCGCTGTCAAGAGTAAGGGTGAGTGCTCTGTCAGGAATGGAGGTGAAAGTAGTGAGAGTGACATGGAGCGTGAGTTAGTTGTGACAGGTGAGCGAGGATGTACACCTGGGATGGAAGGATGCACACCTGGAATGGTAGAGCGTGAGTGGGAATGCACGCTGGAGTTGGTGGTGAGGCACGTGGTTGGGTGTGCGAATGAGGGCACACCTGTGATTGTCACAGAGGAGGTGACCGAGGAGGGGGTGCGAAGCGGTGTATTGGTGAGATGTGTGACCAACGAATGTGTGCCAAAGTGTTCGGTGGTCAGGTGTGTGACCAAGGCTGTGAGTGGAATGAGGGTACCTGGGTGTGTAAGGAAGGGTACGAGGAGCATGGGCACAGCTGGATGTGTGAGCAAGGAACGGGCTGCGGGGTGTAAGCGTCCAGGTGAAGCATCGACGTTACACGGGTTAGAGGTTAGAGCGACTTTTAGCCGAAGCAGGCCCTCGGTGCGTGCCGGGCCTCGCTTTGAACGGCCGCGTCCAGGCTCCACTAGGCGGAGCTGGCAGCCCGATAGAAAGGGTCGTCATGGCGACCACCTTTTGTTGAGGAATTCCGGCAGGTCGAGATCGGGACATTGGATGGCTCCGTGCCGAGAAGGTGCGTGGGATCTCGGGCCGGGTAAACCTCCTTCCCTGCACCGAAGGCAGGATGCAGCCAGCCACTGGCACAGAACAACCAGCATCCATTGCTTGGCTTTACGAAGCCGGGCTTTGGACAGGAATTGGCGCACCGAGAGGCAGTAGTGAGTCGACTGGGTGATGAGGTTAGTGTTTTGGACCCAAAATTAGAGAAAAACAAAATTTGATGATTGGCAAAGGATTGGCAGTAGTGATTGGCAGATGATGGGCAGTGATTGGCCAAATTTTTGATTTGTTGGAATTTGATGTGCAAAATTGGTAGTGAGAGACCCCCGATGTGGTGGGATGGCAAATCCACCATCCTTCCCATGAGGGGGGCAAAGGAGCAATAGTTTATGGGGTGTATGGCAGTGAAAACTAGCCCGGGTGGGTTAGGATATTGATAGGGATCTAGAGAAGATGACCTTAGGTGACGTTAAGATTAGTTAGTGACTGATACCTGTAGTGGGGACACAGGTAGATTAGTATGGATGATAATGACGTGGGAGCGCAATAGTTTAAAGGGACGACTGGGAAGCGCAAGTTTCAGAAGGGAGTAGTTAGCTGAGATGATGCTGTGTGTGTGAGAATTGAACAAGTGTGATTGCACAGGTGTGCAACTGGACAGGTGTGTGGAGCAGTGTATGAGTAGTGAGTGTGTGGATCAGCGCGAATGCGCTTGGGGAGAGAAGGGTGCAGGTGGCACCAGGTGTGAGAGCACAGGTGTGCAGGTACAGGTGTGTGGAGAGAGTTGGAGTGAGTGGTACGGAGTGGTGTGCATGGTGCGAAGGTGTGGATGGGGGAAGAGTGGACCCCTTTCACGAGTACCCGGGGCGGGTAGTGTAAGTGTTAGGTAGAGGGAGCAGGTAAATTATGGTTGGATATTGGCATTTGTGGTGCGGTTGCAGAATGGTGTTGTGAATGGGTGCATTAGTGTTGTGGAAATGGCTGGGCGTGTAGCCTGTTAGTGTGTGTAGTTGGTTGGGCACTCCACCACTGTGAGGATGTCGGCCAGGTGAGGCCGCAGGTGGGCTCTGGGAGCCGGTAGTTGTGAGTGGGTGCCTGAGGATCCCGGGTGTGGATCGGGCAGCCCAGTGCCAGAGAGGGCACGGAGTGGGGAGAGAGCCAGAGGGCCTTCCCCTGGTAGTTAGGTTAGGGTAAGGAGCAGGTAAGCTCGGAGGCAACTGCAGTGGTGGAGGTGTGCAGGTGGGTAGACCCACTGGGAGAGGTACACGTCGCAGCCCAGAAATTGTACGAGGGCACCGGGAGATGAATCGGGGGAGTGAGACCCCAAATTGAAGAGCACCACAGTTTGGCCAATGGGAATTGGTTTTTAGAACCCATAGTGTAAGAGGGCCAATGGTTTGGCCGGAGAAAGACCCCGGGTAGTGTAAAGTTGTTAAAGTCATTTAGGCGATAGTTAGGATTGATGAACCTGTCGCACCATACGCAGCCACTTACCTGTGGTGATGATGATGACTCCACACCTGTGTTTTCTTTGTTTGTGTTGCAGAAATGAGAATTGCTGTTGGATTTGTGAGACGCATCACGACGTGGATGAGACATTGGGGTGATTCCATCTCTCCCTCCCTAGGAGGGACTGATGATGAATTGGTGATGGCAAATTTTGATGTTGAGTTGAAAATGGCAAATTTTGATGAGAGTTGAAAATGGCAAATTTGATTGGTTAGGAGGGAGAGAAGACGAATTTGGTATATGGGAGGAACGGGGAAGACAGTAGGGATGTTTGTGGATTTGTAAAGTAGATGTTTATGGGTAGTGTTGTGTTTTGTTGATACAGTAAGGGGTAAGGGAGGGGCCATGTAGGTTACCTGGTGGGGGGGGCGTACGGTAGGAACGTACCTGTCTCACCTGGTTCCCATGTGCCCCCAGTGTGCATCACCTTGCATTGCGTGCACTTTTGCGCCCTTACCACCTTGCTCACTTGTCTTGTTTTTGTCTCCCACCTCCGAGGATCTGGCTTTGGGGTAGAGAGAGAGGAGAGAGAGGTGCTGGCGACGCAGTTGTGGGCCTGCACTTTCGCTGCTTGCTGCCGGGATCGATACACCATATGGACCGCAATGTTTGTGGCCACCCACGATGGACCGCAGTTCGTTTGCGGCCAAGCACCACCCGGGGATGGACCTATGGGTCAACGTGGCACCTATGCCATACAGGTGAACCACTTTTAAGTAACACCAAGTGCACCACAAGAAGAGCAAGAGACACCTGCAGGGTTAGGGGTTGTCGCATTTATTTTTAATCATTGAACAATGGTGACTGCACCGATTGGTGGTGGGGTGGTGCTTTTGATGCTCGGGAAGGGTGCTCTGCACGTTATTAAAGGCCGTCGGCCACAGAGCACTCGTGGGTTGGTGTATCGATGTTGGCAAGCGCGCTCTCTCTATGCATAACATCTGCATGTGTTCCTCCAAAAACAGGTCCTGGATCGTAGTGTAAATAGCAGCGTAGTCTTGTAAATAATGCTCCCTACCGGCTGTATGTTTAGTTTGAGAATTCTTTCCGGATTCGGTTATCCTGTGGGTGTGTTTCTGTGAGGAGAAGGGTGCAACGTCGCAGGGGGACATATTTACTCATTTGTGAATATCTGTAAAACTGTCGCACTCAGGGTAGAGTTAATAGTAGAGGGAACTACATTGCGTGCCACACTAAAGTAGGTAAAAATTTATCGGGTCGGGACGCCCCGAGGGTAGAGAAGGGTGCAATGTTGCGAATATGGAATTTGGCCTCCATATCCGCTTGTAAATATTCCCCTATTTTCTCCGATACTCCCCAACTCTCCCTTACCCCATTCCCTAGTCCCATTGTCTGTAAACAACACCCATTAGAGCCGATCTTCCCCTTCATCCCCCCATTAAATGTCGTGCCCAGGTCCCCCGCACCACACGTAGACAATTATAGGACATCTTGCT
>NC_136261.1:119108721-119188721 GCF_964187855.1 Myxine glutinosa | reverse complement strand
GTCCCACCTCAGTACTGGGGCAATTTATCACCGGCATTGTAGATATATGGCGAGAGGTGCAGCGCCGTTGGCAGGCCTTGGCGGTAGTTTGCATGTGGATACGTGATACTGTATATGCGTGCGAGGGTCAGTCTCCTCGAAGTGTGAGTGTGGTCGGTACGCCGGCCGCATTTTACATCCAATCAACAATCATCATGTAACTTTGGTATTTAAAAAATCCATAGGTACCGGTATGGCGCATCTTTGCTGAAAGTCTCGTGTCAATCGTTCGGTTGCGAAGAAAACGAATTTCAAAGCGAATACGTAAAGGTTTGCAGTTAGGCGAGCGGCTTGCAAAGCGGTTAATACAGAACGACTGGCTTGGAAAGCGATATCAAGCTGCTTGGTAACTGAACTCACCCTTGCTTGCGGAAAGGGGGGTTATTTATACTGTTGCGGTTTTAGAACCCTCACTTGTAAATAATTCTTGTAAATATTCTATTTGTTAAAAGGTCAAAGGTCGCACCCGAAGTTAGTCCATATGCAACACGTAGGTCACCATAGGACTTTAGTTATCTCCTTAGTATGTGTTTAAATAAGGCCATGTTCCCAATAGTCGAATCTGCGTTGCATTAATCAAATAAGGTAGGCCCCATTCCTCGCATCGCATTCGAGCCTCTCTCTCTCTCCAAGCTACACCATCATGCCCACCTACAGTCGGGGCTTGTCCCTCCCAATTCTATAACGCGCCTTCGCTTGCCAGCAGCGTTCGCTGCATTGAGCCGTCATCGCTGCCTTAAGCGTTCGGCCCGGCCGCCATTACGCACGCGGTCAAGCTGGAGAAGAAGGGGGCGGAGCGCCAAGAACGAGGCGTGGCCCTGTCAACGTTCCGTCAAGGGCGGAGCCGGTGAGCCTTCGCTACCCAATCAGGGCTGAGGTGAGCTCACTGATAGGCGTGGCTCGATGAAGCGCGCATTGATTTCTAAGCGCGTTATATAAACGCAAGCGCGAGGACCGTTGCTGTTGAGAGAACACCAAAAAGAGAGGAGGGGGAGAAGCTGAGTGAAGAGTTCACGAGCAGATTGAGTGGGAGAGCCGCGCCAACAGAGAGGGCACAGTCAGAGCTGCGTTGGAACGAGCCCCACTGGGGAACTCCTAATTCATATGAATTCATAGGAACTGCGCATACGGACTTGCAAAGGACTGCCCCCCCCCCCCCCCCGCCATATGTAAGGTCCGGTCGCGCGCCAATGATACGCGCTAGCTGCCTGCCATTCTTCGCCGCAGACCCGGAGCCTGGAACCATCTGCTTGGACCATCTCCTCCTACCACTACCATTCCGTGTGAGTCGGTCTGTTTGTCCTGGGGTCGTGATAAGTTAAGACTGTTTAGGTAAGCCTGCCCTGTGTTCTGCTTCTTCTTCTTCTCCCTGTACATTCTTCCCTTTCGTTTCCTCTTCGGGTTTGGTTGTACATAATTAATAAATTCACTTGTTCTTTCTTTACTCTGGTTTCCTCTCCATCCGATAGCATCCGTCCTTTCTCTCAATTGAGTACCTGTGGCACGATCAGAACCGCTATAATCGGGTTCGTCCTTGTTAATAGCTCGAATCGCGGGTTGCTAAACCGCTCGGCAATTTCCATCTTATCCGTGGTTCGAGCGGGAATTATTTCCCTGCTCGCGGTCGGGGTTAGTACGTAGGTATTTGGGAATTCATTGACCAATCACCCTAGCTGATTCCGACCAGGAGGAGTGTTATAATTTCCAGGATTGGGGGATGGCCAGCTTAAAAGACAAGGGGACTAACCCCCACCCTTGATAAGGGGAGAGCCGACCCCCGAATCCGCAACAATTGGTGTCAGGAGTGGGATTGGACCAGAACCACATTTTTATACCATGTTAAAAAAAAAAATTTGGTCTAAATTTTGAGCGGCCAAAAGTTTTATTTAACATCCAAATTATAGTCGTGCCATGGATGATCAAGGCGATCGGATGCTGGTGGGGGAAAATGAGGAGGTAGAGTTAACCCAGGACCCCAGGGAAGAAGTGGGAGAAACGGAGGAGGAGAGCAATGAGGGTGCGGTAGCGGGGGTTGCAGGCGCGCAAAATGGCGGTGCCTCGCACATGGCGACGAGGGCCACGCCCGCTGCCCTAATGGGGGTGGGCGACATGCAGGCCCTCATGGCGCAGCTGCAGGCAGTCATACAAATGGAATTGGGAAACCAAATAGAGGGATTAAAAAATGATTTGGGAAGCCAATTTGAGGGGTTAAGGAAAGAGATGGGGGAAATGAGGGCTGATAGTGAGGGAATGGAAAATAGGATGAGGGAGCAATTGGGAGGTCAAATTGAGGGGTTAGAAAGCAAATTTAGGGGGTTAGACAGAAAATTGGGGGGGATTAGAGCACAAAGTAGGGGGCCAATTGGAGGACATAAATGGCCAAGGCCGGGAAGTAAACGAGGGGTTAGCGAGGGACAAGGCCACGTATGAGGTAAAACAGATGGGGAGAGAGAGAGAAACCGCGAGTTGCGCGGGAAGAGCACACGGGACCAGGAATTTCAAGACGGGGGGGGGGGGGGCGGGGGGGGGTGCATGAAACTATATTTAAAAAATTGATCGTCAGAAATGGCATTTCATGCGTTCTTGGAAGTTTCTGCAGTTCCTTGTGTTCTTCCCTGGTCCAGCAGTTCAGCAGATTCGCACCCCCTGCACCCCCCCTGGATCCGCCCCTGGGTACACGATGAGGTAACGTGGCTAGAGGAGCGTGGCTTGAGCGAAGTTGAGCAAGGCACAGCCGAGTGGACCGGGATAGAAATCGCGACTCGGGGTGTGAAAAACCCGACGGCCGCCGAATTGGACAGGGCAAATTCATATGCACCGGCGGAAAAAGAAAATGAATTAATTATAGTCAAAATTGGGGCTGAAAAGACGACAGAGGCAGTACATGAATTGGAGGGAGAAATGGAATATGCTCAAAGTTTGTATTCGCATCCTGATGCTGTGCTTGCTTATCCTTATAAAGATTTGCAGGTGCGGGTGGAGAGGAGGATCCCAAAGGTGAGCCGGGCTGTATATGGTGCAAAAAGATTTTGCGGGAAGGTGTTCAGCGCAAAAAGAATTTTCGCGCGCTTGGGATCCCAGCGTACCCCGGGCGTTTGTGGGAGGTCCGTGGTGTGCTGTGTGAGTAGAAATGGCGCGCGTGTGCGAATGGCGCCGGAGCGCGAGTATGACACGGAGAGTGAGAATGAATGCACGACAGAGTGTGATAGTGGGAGTGATTGTGATACAGAGAGTGAGTTGGTTGTGGAGCGTGTGCGAGGATGCACACCTGAGTTGGTTGTGGAGCGTGCGATTGGGTGTGCGACAGGGGATTGCACACCCGTGGGTAGGTGTGCGCTGAACGGGTGTGCAAGAGAGTGCACACCCGTGAGTGTTATGGAATACGTAATGGGGGAGAGGTGTGCAACCGAGGAGTGGTGTGTAACAGAGAGTGCGGTGATAGAGTGCAGGGAATGTATGGGTTGTATGAGAGGCGTTGGAGCGCCGAGATGTACGAGTGTAGAACGGAACGCATGGTGTGAGAATGCAATCCGAGCATCGACGTTAACTGGGACAGCGGTTAGGCCGACGCTTAGCCGACGCGAGCTCTCGGGTGCGGTGCGCTTTGTGTGCTGCGGGGACCGGCCGGGATCGTGGCCGTGTCGCTCCTGCACGGAGCGCCATGCACGATTCGGGCCGGGCTCCGCCCTGCACGGTCGGTGCCGCGCTTTGTTAGGCAAAGCGAGCGGCCCGGTTCGAGGCGAGGTAGGAGGGGTCGGAGCAGCGCCCCCTTGTAGTGGCGGCGCTCCGGCCGGGCAAGGCTGGGCCATCGCGCTTGGGAGTGCAAGGCCTTGCGCCGAGATGGTGCCTGGAGTCTTGGCCCGACGAAACCTCCTCCCCTGAATCCGAATGCTGGACGGACCCAACCTGTAGGAGACAAACCACCTGAATGCATTGCTCGGCTTTGCGAAGCCGAGCTTTGATGATGTAATGACGCACCGAGAGGCTCAAGAGTGGTGAACTGATGTTAGTAGTGATAGTGATGGATGGTAGTTTTACCATTCACTACCACTTTGGGCACATGAGCTTTAGTTTATGCGGTATGGCAGTGAAAACCTAGCCAGGGAGGGCTTGGATAATCATTAGGGACCTAGAGATGACAATAGGTGACTGAGATTTAAGTAGTGACATTGTACCTATAGTGGGGACGTAGAGTAGATTTGATGGTTGATAACAACGAGGGATGTGCATAGTTTAATGGGATGACTGGGAAGCACTAATTTTAGAAGGGCAATAGTTAGCCAGATGATGCTGTGTGCATGAGAATTTTTGGGGTTGAGGTGTGTGAGCACAAAAGGTGTGCAAGAAAAGAGGTGTGTGGAATGAATGGTGTGGAGTGAGTATTGTGGAATAAGTGGAGTGGAGTGTATGGTGCGAGGGAGTGGATGGGGGAAGGATGGACCCCTTCACGAGGACCCGGGGAGGGTAGTTTAAAAGTAGGTAGAGGGAGTAGGTAAATTGTGGTTGGATATTGACATCTGTGGTGCTGAAAGTAGCAGAGTACTGCTTGGATGGGTGCATTAGTGGAGTGAAATGGCTGGGCATGTGGCCTGTTAGTGAGAATGGTTGGTTGGGCACTCCGCCACTGTTAGTCTGTCGGCCAGGTGAGGCCACAGGTAGGCTCTGGGAGCCAGGTTAGAGGTCAGAGTTAGAGTTCAATGGGGCCCGAGGATCCAGAGGAGGACCCGGGCAGCCCGACGCCAGAGAGGGCGGTAGTGGGGTAAGGGAGCCAGAGGGCCTTCCCCATGTAGGTAAGGGTGAGGAGCAGGTAAGCTCGGGTGGCGACGTACAGTGGCGGAGGTGTGCAGGTGAGCGGACCTGCTGGTGAGCCACATGACCCAGCCCTGAAATTGTGCGAGGGCACAGGGGGAAAGAATCGAGGGAGTGAGACCCCAAATTTGGTGAGCACCACAGTATGTTCAATGGGAATTGGTTTTTTTAGAACCGCATAGAGTAAAGTGGCCAATGGTTTTGCAGGGAAAGACCCCGGGTAGAGTAAAAGTGTTAATGTCATTTAGAGTACTAGGGCATGCCCGTACTATATATATAGGACGTGCCCGTAAGTGCGTGATGTTACCGTACAATGAATGTATCGTCCCGACGCCGCAGCTCGGATGGCGCTGCAGTTAATCGGGCTCCCAAATTCCTCATCGACGATAACTAAACAATATATTATATGAATCGCACCGTACATACCTCCTTCTAGATCTTGTTCTTGTCTTGATATACTCACTCAGGCTCACTCTATCACGACTGAGTCCTCCCAGCTCCTCCAAATGGCGCCCGCTCGCCGCTACGTAAGTCCGGAAGTGACGTCCTCATTTGACTGTCCGGAAGGTCGCATATCGCAGGAAAGCGAAAGAATCGCAAATTAGTTTTAATTAGTTTTAAAACATCGTTTAACGCCAACATAGCGCCAACATAGTTTGCCGACGGGAAATAAATGAATACGCTCTCAAATGTGCCATCCGAGGCAGAGTGTGTTCGCCACGTTCGGCACACGTGATAGCTCGCTGCTCTCTGATTGGTTGAATCGTTTTTTGGACATAGCTCGGTAACTACTTCTGCGATTAATTTAAAACCTTGAAAAGGCACATCCTCGGGTCCCCAGCAATATACCTGGCAAGTTTAAAGTATATCGGACCGGTAGTTGTCGAGAAACAGCGGTCACAGACAAACACACACACAGACACACACACACACACACACAGAGATTAGTGGAATTATAGATAGATAGATAGGAGAAAGTCTTTTCGCATCATTTACGTCCACTCACCGAGGTGATAAAACTCCACACCAGATTTTTGAGCAAATGTTTGGTTGGTTGAAAGACACATCATGACGTGGGGGTGACATTGTTGGGATTCCATCTCTTCTTCCTTAGGAGGGATTGATGATGAATTTGGTATTAGGGGAGATATGGGGGACGGGACATAGCGACGGATTTGATAAATGTTTAAATTGTGTAAATATGGGGGAGGGGCAAGGGTAGAGTCAGTGACAGGGGGGGAGGACGTACGTTAGGGACGAGCTTTCTCGGCTCGCTCCCCTGCGCACCTCACCTTGCATTGCCTGGTATTAATGTGTACCCTTGTGCCCTTGCCCCGCTGATTTGCTTGTCCTCCTTCCCCCACTAATGGACTTGTTTTGTTGGGCCCGGGGGGAGTGCGCAGGTGGCCGCAGTTGTGTGCCCGCACCTTCGCTGCCTCTGGCCTGCACTGATGCACCATATTGACCACACTGGCACCACATATGGACCACACGTTCTGTGGCCTGGCACCACTTTGGACCACACGTACTGTGGCCTGGAGTCTCTGCTGGGACAGACCATTGCTGCCAGCAGCCTCTTGCTTGCAGACCACGGTTAAGGTGGCACCTATGCCCAGCAGGTGGACCACCTCAGTTGGACCTGCTTGCCGTAAATAAAAAGCGGACGCGGTGTGTGCCCTTTTTAATTACTAGGGCATGCCCGTACTATATCTATATCTAAAATTATATCCCCCCCCTCTATTTACATGAAATGGTTTGGTCCAAAGCGAACGGCTTGCGAGTACGGTGACAATCCCCCCCCTCTATTTACATGAAATGGTTTGGTCCATTCGCAAAGCCAAAGCGAACGGCAGTTACGAATCGCAGTTACGATGAATCGCAAAGTAGTTTTAATTAGTTTTAAAACATAGTTTAACGCCAACATAGTTTGCCAACGTGAAATAAATAAATACGCTCTCAAATGTGCCGTCCGAGGCAGAGTGTGTTCGCCACGTTCGGCACACGCGATAGCTCGCTGCTCTCTGATTGGTTGAATCGTTTTTTGGACATAGCTCGGTAAGTAATTGTCCGATTAATATGAAACCTTGAAAAGGCACATCCTCGGGTCCCCAGCAATATACCTGGCAAGTTTAAAGTATATCGGACCGGTAGTTGTCGAGAAACAGCGGTCGCATACACACACACAGAGATTACTGGAATTATAGATAGATTAAATAGACGGCAAGTAAGAAGGCAGCCAGAACCAGCGGCCCAGCAGCCAGCCCAGCAGAGGAGCAGAGAAGACATCACAGGACGCCATTATTATTGTGTTGAAATGTGTTTGGTCCATTTTCTTTTGTTTTGGTGCTCTTTGGTGCTTTGTGGTGCTCTTCATGCATTTTGTTTTATTGGTGCATATGGTATGGTGTATCAGTGCAGTGCATGGCAATGATGTTCCTCTTTTCAAAAGTTTCTGCTTTTGTTCCCACCAAAGACAGGTCCTGGGTGTAGTTGTAAATAATCAAAATAGTAGTGTCTTTGTAAATAACATGCTCCCCACCGGTTAAATGTTTAGTTTCAAGACCATTCCGCAATTCGGTTAGTCTGTGGGAATGAGTCTGTAAGGTAGAATGCAACGCAGCAGGCCAGACATATTTAGTGTTAAAACTGTCGCACTCAGGGTGAGGTTAAAAGTATGGTTTGGTGATTTGATTTGATGATATTGATTTGATTTGAGAATGATTGAGATGAGATGATATCTGAGATGATGATGATGAGATGAGATGATGAGATGATATCTGATGATGATGAGATGATATAGATGAGATGAGATGAGATGATAGATGATTGAGATGAGATGAGATGAGATGAATGAGAATGAGAAAAAAGATTTGAGATGATATCAGATGGTGGTGAACAGCTGTCTTGAAGACCTGGAAGGAAGAATATGAGATTGTAGAGGATGTGGAAGTTGTTCTCCGCAGCTGGGAAAAAAGAGGAACAAATGCATGGAGATGAGCAGTGATCCTGGATTTAGATAATTTTTAGTTCGGCAGATAGGTGAAATATTTGGGAGAATTGTGCCTTTGATGATACAAGCACGAGAGTTGGCACACAGTTAGAGTATCTCCTAAGAATGATATTTGGCTACAGGGCCATCGCAGATTTGTCCTGTGACAACAATGGCGGCCATTTTTCAAAAAAGGACAAATCTGCGATGGCCCTACAGCCAAATATCATTCTTAGGACATACTCTGACTGTGTGCCAAATGCCATGCTTGTATCATCAAAGGCACAATTGCTGCACCTATCTGCCATACTATTCACCATAAGTGGGTTGATGGTGGCCTGTGCATGGCCTGCAGAAACCTGAGGGGGGGAGGAGGGGGAGCATGCAAAGTGCAGAGGGAGCATGGTGCAAAATCAGAAAGAAGGAGGTAGAAGACAGAGCGACCTGTCTGTGATGACGAAGCGATCGCCCCATAGACTTAATTTCATCGCGAGAGATTCCAATGATCTTGAAAGCCTTGTTATCTTCGGTGTCAAGCTGAGCAAGTCGTGAGGCATGGGGAGCCAGCACAGTGGGACAGCAGTACTCCATCAAGCTGTGTAGGTGGTTAGAGGTTCAGGTATGCCATGGAGGGACTTTGTATAATGGAGGATGCCAAGTCAGCAGCAGGCATTGGAGGTAAACTTTGAATACTAGGTAGGATGGTTTGCCAGACAATTGGGAGGGTTTACCAGACGGCCCTTCCACAGAGAGATTGTGAGAGTGGGCGAGTTGTCATTATTGAAGGGTTCACATTAAAATCAACAAAACAGAACAAAACATTATAGAGGTTCAGATCCAGTATGTTAGCTTTTGAAAAATATTTCACAATATCGAGCAAATCCTGATCACACAAAGAAGGCAAAAGCAGAAGCCAAGAAGGGTTGAGAACGAAGGAATTGAGTGGGTTGGATTGATGGTTGAAGAGGAGTGGAGGTTGAATGAATGAATGAATGAATGATCGTTTTAAGGCCATTTTCCCCGGTAGAGTGGGGGTTAGCCTTGCGGGCCCAATGACAATCATGGTTCCCTGCTTGAGGCAATGTTTTTATGGCCGGATGCCCTTCCTGACGCCAACCCTTGGTCGCCTCTTACGATGCGCAGGGATACGGTGTACCTATTGGGGTACACACCAGGATCATTCATCCCAGCAAGCTGGTACTCAATTTGCCGACCTCGGAAGGATGACAGGCTGAGTCAACTCCCCTGGTCGTTAATTCAGCGATCGACCGGGATCCGAACCCAGAATCCCAGGATCCCAAGCCAGCACCCTAACTGCTTAGCCAACACCAGGCTTGCATGTACAACAAGGGGTTGTGGATGAAAAATATTTTTAAGGATAGCATTCTGCCTATATGTGTTAAGAATGTGCTGATAGGAAGTTGTTTTTGCGATGATACGATTATTTTTTTTTTTTTTTTTTTTTTTGTATACAAGATCGAGGCTCGTGAAAGAGCGAACATTAATCACACAGAAAGACAAACCGACACATAAAACATATAACATAGGGAGCGGTAGACAAGATGGGGAGAGAGGGGGAAGGACACAAACACAACATTTGAGAGCAGGGACCGAGAGACATGGAGACATCGAGAGATCTGAGAGAGGGCGAGGGCTTTGGGGGGGGGGGGGGGGCATGGGAAGGGGGCGGTGGGAGAGGTATAAAACATATGGACACTGCCGGGACTTCCAGGAAAGAAGTTGGAATTTCAAACAAGGTGGATCTGGGGTGAATTAGCAGGGGTAGAAAAGATCAAGGTTTTGGATGGGGGAAGATAAGAGATGGTGGTGATATTTAACCATTTTGCTGATAGTCAAGACAGAGAGCATATTTGACCAAAATACTAAGCTAATAGCTTGTTAATATTTGATTGTACCATTCCACCTGATTACAGATAAGTCTGCTGGCTTAACCTTCTCATCCTTCCGAGGTCGGCAAATTGAGCACCAGTTCACTGGTAATTCCCTGTGTGTCGCAAAAGGTGACTAACAGGGTTGGCGGCAGGAAGGGCATCCGGCCGTAAAGCATTGCTTCAAAAAGGGGATCATGGTGCCCAAAAAAAGGCCAACCCCTGCTCTGCGGGGAGAAATGGCCTCGAAAGGTGGTACTACTGCTGGCTTAACCTGCGTGAATGACCAGGACCTTTCCTTCTTCTCAGCGAAGGAAGACATGGCAGCTATGTACTTTTTACCTTCTTCCATCACCATTTCTGTGAAGGGCTGAAGTGCACCATGATCGGCCACGGTATAGGGTGTGCTCTGTCATGTACTCCTGGGGTTTCTCATTTCCACCAAGACAGAGATTATTCTTGCTCCCATAAAAACAATGGATGGATTTCCAAAAAGGTCTGCTGCAAGTGCCCAAAGGCCAATCAGGAAAGGTTGCTCTTTATGTGCCTTTGTGATGTATGTTGTATTGAATGCTTAAGCTTCCCTCAGTGTGCAGAAAATTAATGTAAGAATGTATGGCTCAAGGTATATACAGTATATATGCTGTACTGGGGAAAAAGTACAAAATTGGGTGTGCATGGGGGCGATGGCCAGATGTGCATGCAAAATATGTGAACCAGATTATCCGCTGTATCAGGAATTATTGCGAATTTCTGTGTGCAGTTAATAGGTTGTAAAATGGGAGTTTTGCATCACAATGGAGGCATTTAACTATATATTTCAGATCAGTAAAGCCCTGGTCTCCACGGCGTCAAGCTGAGAAAGATGTGAGGTCAGGGGAGCCAGGCCCAGATGAGAGAGCGGTACTCCATCAAGTTGCAGCTTAAAGCATTGTAGGTGGAAAGGAGCTTGGGTGTACGCTATTGCACAACATATGCTTTCCATGTTCCTTTGTTATGGACGTCTGAAAAACATTGGAGTATGTGTGTACAGACCACCACAAAACTGGACTCGTCTAAGTGATATAAGTGGTAGTAGGGTAGTTATCAGTCTATAACCAGTGTGGAAGTTTCAATAGCTTGGTTGCTAGGCAAAGTGACTTCTCTGTTGCTAGGAAACATCAGTGTTGTCATGAAGTACTACAACTATTCCATTTGAAGTACCCAGAGTTTGTTTAGTCTGTGTATGTATGACTTGCCATTTCTAATTGTAAAGAGAATTCCAGAGCACAAGAGCAACTGTCTTCCTGAAGAAGGACTGCTCCCTTTTCTCCAGGCTTTATGTTGCTTGTCAGATGTGGAATGGTGACCTCGACGAGTTCTTCCAACAAGACAAGCAAGCATGCCCACCATCAATCACTCTCATGCATGTACATGTACAGTCACGTGAAAAAGTAAGTACACCCCATGTAAAGTTTTGACATTTTCAACATATTTCAACATACAGCTATTTGATCTTTATTTCAACACTATTGACAGATAAAGGTGATATAATATAACAAATATCATGAAACATTTACATTTTGTAGTCAATTGTATAATTTAAATAAACATTTTGGCAGAAACAGCCTCAAGTAGACGTTTCTTATAACTGTCTACCAGTCTCTGACATCGACTGGGAGAAATTTTTGCCCACTCCTACATGCAGAATTCTTTCAGCTGTGCGATGTTTGAGGGGTTTCTTGCATGCACAGCTCGTTTCAAATCCCCCTACAACATCTCGATGGGATTTAGATCCGGGCTTTGACTTGGCCATTCCAGAACCCTCCATTTCTTTCTTTTCAGCTATTCCTTGGTGGATTTACTGGTAAGTTTAGGGTCATTGTCATGTTGCAAGGTCCACCTTCGGTTGAGCTTCAACTTGCCGACAGATGGCCTCACATTATCCTCAAGCACCCTCTGGTACAATGAAGAATTCATAGTGGATTCTATGATGGTGAGCTGCCCAGGCCCTGATGCAGCAAAGCTGCCCCAAACCATAATATTTCCACCACCATGCTTTACAGTTGGTATCAGGTTCTTGTGGTCAAATGCTGTCTTTGGTTTTCGCCAAACATGTCTTCTGGTACTGTGGCCAAATAGCTCTACCTTTGACTCATCTGTCCAGGGCACATTGTTCCAGAAGTGCTGGTCTTTGCCTAGGTGTTCATTGGCAAACTTTAGTCTTGCCCTGATGTTCTTTCTGGACAGCAAAGGTTTCCTCCTGGCACACCTCCCATGTAGATCAAATTTGTGCAGCCTCTTTCCAATGGTAGACTCGTGCACTTTGACATCAACAGTGGCAAGAGCTACCTGTAGGTCCCATGATGACATTCTGGGGTTCTTAGAGACTTCTTTCAGCATCTTGCGGTCTGCTCTCGGGCTGAACTTGCTGGGGCGGCCTGGCCTGAACAAGTTGGCAATTGTATGGAATCTTCTCCACTTGTAGATGATATTCCGGACAGTCGAGTGATTGATTTAAAATTGTTTGGAGATCTTTTTATATCCCTTCCCAGATTCGTAGGCATCTATAACCTTCTTTCTGAATGCCTCAGAGAGCTCTTTTGATCTAGGCATGGTGACGCCGCACACTTCAACAACAAAGAGCAAACCAAACGAAATGTCTGAGGTTTAAGTAAGACAGGTTCCTCCAAAATCATCTCTAACGATGTTCTAATAATTTGCACCTGAGATGGTGCACCGATTCTAATTTTAGGTATTTGAAGTAGTGATAAATGTAGGGGTGTACTTACTTTTTCCATGTGCGAAATTTGCATTTATGTTTATTTAAATAATACAATGGACAACAGAATGTAAATGTTTCATGATATTTGTTATATTATATTGAAGGAACTGCGCTCCAACGCGAGTTGAAAGAATTGACGCGACCAAAGACGGAATTCGTCCGAGTTGCTTTATTGAAACAAAACAGCTCAGGTATTCTGACAAGCCCGTTTTTCGGGCAACCATATATATACACATTTATGTCGGGAAGTTTGCCTGGCAAAAGCTATACCGGGCATGCCCGGGTATCAAGGGCGAGCCTTGGAAAGGCGAGTCTGGACCTGCCCGGGCGTGTTTGGCTACGGCCTGGCAAGTCGAGGCTGGGCGTGCCCGGGCGCTCTGGGCGAGCACTGGAAAGGCGATAGCGGGCATGCCCGGACGCTCTGGGCGAGCCCTGGAAAGGCGATAGCGGGCATGCCCGGACGCTCTGGGCGTGCCCTGGAAAGGCGATAGCGGGCATGCCCGGACGCTCTGGGCGAGCCCTGAAAAGGCGAAAGGCGCCAAACGGGCGGAAAAGTCCTGAATATGTGGGATCGGGTACCTGTCGGGGGTGGTAGCGTCATTGAGACGGCGGTAATCGCCACACGGGCGCCATCCACCCCCCAGCTTTGGCACGATGTGCAGTGGCGAGGCCCACGCGCTATCGGAGCGCCGCACGATGCCGAGGTGCTCCAACGCGTCGAATTCGGCCTTTGCCACGGCGAGCTTGGCTGGGTCGAGGCGGCGGGCCCTGGCGTAGACCGGCGGGCCCGTAGTGGGTATGTGGTGCTCGATCCCGTGCCGCACCGCGACGGCCGAAAACGTCGGCCGTGTGAGGGCCGGGAATTCCACGAGCAGGCGAGCGAACTCGTTCGTTGCCGGGAGGGCGCACGCCAGTTCGGTCGGTGCGGAGCTGCTCATTGTGCACGCCAGGGAGCTGAAGGTCTCGGCATGGACAAGGCGACGTCGTTTGACGTCGACCAGCAGCCCGTGCGCGCAGAGGAAGTCGGCGCCCAGCAAAGCCACGGGGACGCTGGCGGTAACAAAAGTCCATTGAAAGCGCTGGCTGCCGAAGCAGAGGGTGACGACACGTGGGCCGAAAGTGCGTATGGCCGAGCCATTAGCAGCGACCAAAGAGGGGCCGCAAACTGCGTCCAGCCTGTCCTGCTCGGAGGCAGGTATGACGCTCAGTTGGGCGCCGGTGTCGCACAGTAAACGCCGTCCAGACGCTTTGTCCCGAATAAACAGCAAGTTGCCCGAGTGGCCGGCGCTCATGGCTGGGAATGAACGCCGGCCCGGCCGTTTCCCGACCTGCCGAAAGTGCACGGGGGCCAGCACGTCCGAGCCTTGTGTCCGAACCTGGCGTGGTAATAACACCACGCCCGGTCAGGTGGAGGCCCTGGCCGTCGTGTCGGAAGTGGGCGGTGCGGCGTGGCGGCCGCCAGTTGCACCGGCAGTTCGGCCTCCAACCACGCAGGGTGCTCGGGCGTCGTGGGCGTCGCCTCGGACGGCGGCGGGCTCCAGGTAACCACGCCGATGTGCTGGCCCGCCGAGGAGATCTTATCGGCTTCCCTGGCGAGGGCGCGGGAATCCGTGATCAACGTGCCAGCCAGGGCGAGGCGTACCGGGTTAGGCAGCTGACGGAGGAACAGCTCCCGGAACAGGAATGCCGGAGAGTGCTCGCCGAGCAACGAGAGCATATAGTCCATGCGCTCGGACGGGCGCGTGTCGCCGAGCTCGGGCAGGTCAAGCAGGCGCCGTGCGCGTGCTGCCGGTGAGAGGGCGAAAGCGCCGAGGAGGAGTGTCTTCAGTGCGTCGTATTTGTCAGCAGCCGGCGGGTGCTGGAGGAGGCTCAAGGCGCGGGCCGTGGTGGCGGGACCGAGCGCCGCCACAACATGGTGGAAGCGGGTGTCGTCCGCGTTGATGCCTCGCAGGGCGAACTGGGAGTCCGCCTGGGCGAACCAAACAGCCGCGTGAGTCTCCCAGAAGGTAGGCAGTTTAAGCGTCACTGCCGTATCCATGTTGGTAGGTCACCAATGAAGGAACTGCGCTCCAACGCGAGTCGAAAGAATTGACGCGACCAAAGACGGAATTCGTCCGAGTTGCTTTATTGAAACAAAACAGCTCAGGTATTCTGACAAGCCCGTTTTTCGGGCAACCATATATATACACATTTATGTCGGGAAGTTTGCCCGGCAAAAGCTATACCGGGCATGCCCGGGTATCAAGGGCGAGCCTTGGAAAGGCGAGTCTGGACCTGCCCGGGCGTGTTTGGCTGCGGCCTGGCAAGTCGAGGCTGGGCGTGCCCGGGCGCTCTGGGCGAGCACTGGAAAGGTGATAGCGGGCATGCCCGGACGCTCTGGGCGAGCCCTGGAAAGGCGATAGCGGGCATGCCCGGACGCTCTGGGCGTGCCCTGGAAAGGCGATAGCGGGCATGCCCGGACGCTCTGGGCGTGCCCTGGAAAGGCGATAGCGGGCATGCCCGGACGCTCTGGGCGAGCCCTGGAAAGGCGATAGCGGGCATGCCCGGACGCTCTGGGCGAGCCCTGGAAAGGCGAGAGCGGGCATGCCCGGGAAAGACGAGACCGGGCGTGCCCGGGAGGTTCGGGCGTGCCCGGGAACAGTGAGCCCGGGCATGCCCGGGAGAGGCGCGTCTGGCCGTGTTCTGGCCGGTGCAAGGCGATTATGTACATCCAGCGGTAACCGCTACACACGCCCCTCCAGAATCGACCTGCACCGGCAGGGTCAATTTAAGGGGGGTCCGATTGACCCGGCCGAAGCGACCCCTGGAGGGTCGTGGGGAGGGGTCTGACGTGGTGGTGGGTGGTCGAGCGGGGGGAACTGTGGACGGGGGGTGGCCTCGCCGCGGAGGAAGGGCCAACCGTGGTGGTCGGTCGACGTCCATGTGCGCCGGTTTGAGGCGGTCCACAGAAATCCGGTCCGGCCGGCCGCCGAAGTCGACGATGAAAGACTTGTCGCCCCGTCGCAGGACCCGGAAGGGCCCGTCGTACGGCGGCCGGAGTGGCCCCCGGTGCGCGTCATGACGCACAAAGACGTACTCCGCTGTGCGAAGCGCCGGAGGGACGTAGGACTGGGGGCCACCGTGGCGGGACGTCGGCACGGGGGCAAATCGTCGGGCGGCCTCCTGGAGGTCCGAGCGCTGGCGAGCGGCGGACCAGGGACTGGTAGCGTCAGGCACGAATTCGCCCGGGACGCGGAGTGGCTGGCCGTAGACGAGCTCGGCGGCGGACGCCTGGAGGTCTTCCTTGGGGGCCGTGCGAAGGCCCAAAAGGACCCACGGCAGCCGGTCGGCCCAACCGTCGTCCTGAAGGCCGGCCATGAGTGCGGCCTTCATGGAGCGGTGAAACCGCTCGCACAACCCATTGGCTTGGGGGTGGTAGGCCGTGGTGCGGTGCAGTGTGACCTCCAACGAACGGGCGACCGCGCCCCAAAGCTCAGACGTGAACTGTGGGCCGCGGTCGGACGAGATGTCCGCTGGTGCGCCGAAGCGCGCGACCCAGGTGGCGATGAACGCCTGCGCCACGTCGGCGGTGGTGGTGGAGGTGAGGGGCACGGCCTCCGGCCAACTGGTGGTCCTGTCCACCATGGTGAGCAGGTGGGTGAACCCCCGCGAGGGGGGCAGGGGACCCACCAGGTCCACGTGGACGTGGTCGAAACGCCGTTCAGGCACGGCGAAAGGTGCCAGCGGGGCCTGGGTGTGGCGGTGGACCTTGGCTCGCTGGCAGGCCATGCAGGCGTTGGCCCAGTCGCGGATGTTTCGTCGAAGGCCGTGCCAGACGAAACGCGCCGACACCAGCTTCTGAGAAGCTTTCCGGCCCGGGTGAGAAAGGCCGTGGATGGAGGCGAAGATGCGGCGCTGCCAGGAAACGGGCACGATGGGGCGAGGCTGGCCCTGGGAGACGTCGCAGAGCAGGACGGTGCCCGCGAAGGGGATGTTGGCCAGGCGGAGGCCCGTGTCCGCCACGCGGAGTGCCTGCACCGAGGCGTCGGTGGTCTGGTCGGCCGCCATGAGCGTGAAGTCCACGCCGAGGTGGACCGCGTTCGCGCTGGCCCGCGAAAGGCAGTCGGCCACGGCGTTGTCTTTGCCGGCGACGTGCTGGATGTCCGTGGTGAACTCCGACACGGCGGAGAGGTGGCGCTGCTGGCGGGCCGACCACGGCTCCGTGACCTTAGCCATTGCGTAGACCAACGGCTTGTGGTCGACGAAAGCCGTGAACGGGCAGCCCTCCAGGAGGTGTCGGAAATGGCGAACGGCCAGGAATAGCCCGAGCAGCTCGCGGTCGAATGTGCTGTAGTTTAACTCGTTCGGCCGGAGTTGCCGGCTGAAAAAAGCGAGTGGCTGCCAAACCCCGTCCACCCATTGCTCATGGACGGCGCCCACCGCGTAGTTGGAGGCGTCCGTAGTGAGGGCGATGGGCGCGTTGAGCACCGGGTGAGCCAGCAGCGTTGCGTCGGCGAGGGCCCGTTTGGCACTGGCGAAGGCCGCGTCCATGGCCGCGGACCAAACAATGTCATGCTTGGCCGGCTTGCCCCGGAGGGCCTCGTAAAGGGGCCGCATGAGCTGAGCAGCGCGGGGCACGAATCGGTGATAAAAATTCACCATGCCGAGGAACTCTTGGAGGGCCTTGATGGAACGGGGACGCAGGAACGTGGTGATGGCCTCGACCTTGGTCGGCAGCGGCACGGCCCCGGTCTTGGTGATGCGGTGGCCCAAAAAGTCAACGGTCGTCGCGCCGAAGTGGCATTTGACCGGGTTGACAATTAAGCCGTGCTCGCTGAGGCGACCGAACAGTGTTCGGAGGTGGAGGAGGTGCTCGGCGCGGGACGTGCTGGCGACGAGGATGTCGTCCAGATAGACGAAAAGAAACGGCAGGTCGCGCAGCACGCCGTCCATCAAGCGCTGGAACGCCTGGGCCGCGTTCTTGAGGCCAAACGGCATCCGCAAAAATTTGAACAGGCCGAACGGCGTGATGACGGCCGTCTTCGGGACGTCGGCCGCCCGGACAGGTACCTGGTGGTAGCCCCGTATCAGGTCAATTTTCGAAAAGATGACCCGTCCCGCCAAACGGGCGGAAAAGTCCTGAATATGCGGGATCGGGTACCTGTCGGGGGTGGTAGCGTCATTGAGACGGCGGTAGTCGCCACACGGGCGCCATCCACCCCCCGGCTTTGGCACGATGTGCAGTGGCGAGGCCCACGCGCTATCGGAGCGCCGCACGATGCCGAGGTGCTCCAACGCGTCGAATTCGGCCTTTGCCACGGCGAGCTTGGCTGGGTCGAGGCGGCGGGCCCTGGCGTAGACCGGCGGGCCCGTAGTGGGTATGTGGTGCTCGATCCCATGCCGCACCGCGACGGCCGAAAACGTCGGCCGCGTGAGGGCCGGGAATTCCACGAGCAGGCGAGCGAACTCGTTCGTTGCCGGGAGGGCGCACGCCAGTTCGGTCGGTGCGGAGCTGCTCATTGTGCACGCCAGGGAGCTGAAGGTCTCGGCATGGACAAGGCGACGTCGTTTGACGTCGACCAGCAGCCCGTGCGCGCAGAGGAAGTCGGCGCCCAGCAAAGCCACGGGGACGCTGGCGGTGACAAAAGTCCATTGAAAGCGCTGGCTGCCGAAGCAGAGGGTGACGACACGTGGGCCGAAAGTGCGTATGGCCGAGCCATTAGCAGCGACCAAAGAGGGGCCGCAAACTGCGTCCAGCCTGTCCTGCTCGGAGGCAGGTATGACGCTCAGTTGGGCGCCGGTGTCGCACAGGAAACGCCGTCCAGACGCTTTGTCCCGAATAAACAGCAAGTTGCCCGAGTGGCCGGCGCTCATGGCTGGGAATGAACGCCGGCCCGGCCGTTTCCCGACCTGCCGAAAGTGCACGGGGGCCGGCACGTCCGAGCCTTGTGTCCGAACCTGGCGTGGTAATAACACCACGCCCGGTCAGGTGGAGGCCCTGGCCGTCGTGTCGGAAGCGGGCGGTGCGGCGTGGCGGCCGCCAGTTGCACCGGCAGTTCGGCCTCCAACCGCGCAGGGCGCTCGGGCGTCGTGGGCGTCGCCTCGGACGGCGGCAGGCTCCAGGTAACCACGCCGATGTGCTGGCCCGCCGAGGAGATCTTATCGGCTTCCCTGGCGAGGGCGCGGGAATCCGTGATCAACGTGCCAGCCAGGGCGAGGCGTACCGGGTTAGGCAGCTGACGGAGGAACAGCTCCCGGAACAGGAATGCCGGAGAGTGCTCGCCGAGCAACGAGAGCATATAGTCCATGCGCTCGGACGGGCGCGTGTCGCCGAGCTCGGGCAGGTCAAGCAGGCGCCGTGCGCGTGCTGCCGGTGAGAGGGCGAAAGCGCCGAGGAGGAGCGTCTTCAGCGCGTCGTATTTGTCAGCAGCCGGCGGGTGCTGGAGGAGGCTCAAGGCGCGGGCCGCGGTGGCGGGACCGAGCGCCGCCACAACATGGTGGAAGCGGGTGTCGTCCGCGTTGATGCCTCGCAGGGCGAACTGGGAGTCCGCCTGGGCGAACCAAACATCCGCGTGAGTCTCCCAGAAGGTAGGCAGTTTAAGCGTCACTGCCGTATCCATGTCGGTAGGTCACCAATGAAGGAACTGCGCTCCAACGCGAGTCGAAAGAATTGACGCGACCAAAGACGGAATTCGTCCGAGTTGCTTTATTGAAACAAAACAGCTCAGGTATTCTGACAAGCCCGTTTTTCGGGCAACCATATATATACACATTTATGTCGGGAAGTTTGCCCGGCAAAAGCTATACCGGGCATGCCCGGGTATCAAGGGCGAGCCTTGGAAAGGCGAGTCTGGACCTGCCCGGGCGTGTTTGGCTGCGGCCTGGCAAGTCGAGGCTGGGCGTGCCCGGGCGCTCTGGGCGAGCACTGGAAAGGCGATAGCGGGCATGCCCGGACGCTCTGGGCGAGCCCTGGAAAGGCGATAGCGGGCATGCCCGGACGCTCTGGGCGTGCCCTGGAAAGGCGATAGCGGGCATGCCCGGACGCTCTGGGCGAGCCCTGGAAAGGCGATAGCGGGCATGCCCGGACGCTCTGGGCGAGCCCTGGAAAGGCGATAGCGGGCATGCCCGGATGCTCTGGGCGAGCCCTGGAAAGGCGAGAGCGGGCATGCCCGGGAAAGACGAGACCGGGCGTGCCCGGGAGGTTCGGGCGTGCCCGGGAACAGTGAGTCCGGGCATGCCCGGGAGAGGCGCGTCTGGCCGTGTTCTGGCCGGTGCAAGGCGATTATGTACATCCAGCGGTAACCGCTACAATATCACCTTTATCTATCAATATTGTTGAAATGAAGATCAAATAGCTGCATGTTGAAATATGTTGAAAAAGTCAAAACTTTACATGGGGTGTACTTACTTTTTCACGTGACTGTATATTTTAATTTGGCGTTATATCATCATTGAGATAGCCAACATGCCTTTTTAGTGATCCCTTTGAGAAACTAATGGAAACTGTTCGAGAAACTAATAGAGGAACCTTGGTCTTATTTTGGACCAAATTCCTTGTTGCACTGCTTCAGCTCCCATGCTGAGAGGTCTAAAATAATGCATGAAATCAATAGGGCATTGATCGAAGTATGCTAACCACCATAGAAAGCAAGGAGAAACTGGACTTTCATGAGCTAAGCCTTCGTCGGAGCAAATTAGCAGGTTAGTTGTTTTGTATCTTGCAAATCCGATGAAAGGTCAATGCTGGAAACGTTAGCTTCTCCTTGCTTCGTACGGCGCTTAACACACCTAGACCGATGTCCTGTTGATATAATCCAGTGTTCTACCTGTCGGCCAACAGACATCAAAACTAGCTTTCACCAGCAAGAAGAGTTCTTCACTACACTTCGGCTATAAAATAATCTCCTAGAAAATTAAGGCTGAAAAATAAACGACATATTATTAACCTCATACTCTGAAATAACTCTTTGGAAACATCATTGCATCAAATTCCTAATCTCCATCCCCTCTCCCCTTCCCCACTCCCCCCAAAAAAACATTTCTACAAGGCATAGAAAACTAGTAATAAGTGATTGAGTTTCAAATAAAAAAGCACGTAGCTCAGGCTTCCAGGCTTTTATGTGAGGTTCAAATCTCAAGCAATGACAGATTATTAGAGGCGGGAGGGAGAGGGGTAGTGGATGGGGCAGTTGCCTGTGGTCCAAGCAAAGAGGGTCCCATGCAGGGGTAGATGAGTGGGAAATACAGTGGTGTCCAAACTGTAATCAGGTAGCAATGTCCATATGCGACAATGCCACCATTTGCAGCTCTCACTCAACCTTGGAGGGAAAAATGCTATTGTTATACAATGGTAAAACATACATGCAAAGCGACACCAAGAAATAAAAGCAGACCTTCTGTACTCTTGCCTCATATTCATATTTTGATCTCAAGTCCAAATATCTTGAGTAAATAGCAATAATAACAAATTTGACTTAACTCTTCCAACACTTATGGAGGGCACTGTATACACACATATAGTCGTGGCCACACATATTGGCACCCTTGCACTTTTTTCAAATAATGCACAATTTCTTCCAAAAAATTGTTGAACTTAAAAAAAAATCGTTTGGTGTCCACATTATGTATTTCTTTGGTTTTCAGCGGAACAAAAAAAAAAAAAACTGAAAAAAATCACTAAATCTTACCTTATTCCACACAGAAATCCTAAAATGGCCTGGAAGATATTCTTGGCACCTTTTAGAAGTTGATAGAAATAATTAGATTTCAAGCAGGTGATTCAACCTTTACTTTGGTATTGAACTCACCTATGGTGAGTTGCAGGTGCTTGTAATATAAAACTCACTCATTCAACCAGTTTGAATAGAGAAAAGGAGTCATTCTGCTGTTTTGTGTCACTGTGTGTACCGTAATGAGCATGGAGAAAAGAAATAAAACCACAGAATTGTCTGAGGAGGTCAGACACACGATTGTAGCCAACCATGGACAATCTCAAGGCTACATGTCCATCTCCAGAGACCTTGATGTTACTGTGTCCACTGTACGCAATGTTATCAGGAAGTTTAAGGCCCAAGGCACTGTAGCCAACCTCCCTGGACGTGGCCGCAAGAGAAATCTTGATCGAAGATTGCAGCGGAGGATTGTTCGAATGGTGGAGAAAGCATCTCGATCAACTGCCAAACAGATTCGAGCTGACCTTCAGACATAAGGTACGACAGTTTCAACTTGCACCATCCATCACCAACTCAATGAAAGGGGTTCTATGGGAGGAAACCCAGGAGGACCCCACTGTTGAGAGAGAGACAGACATAAGGAAGCCTGACTGGAGTTTGTCAAAACACACCTGAACAAGCCAAAGTCCTTCTGGGAGAATGTCCTGTGCACAGTTGAGACCAAATTGTAGCTTTTTGGTAAAGCACATCATCTCCATTTTGTTTTCTGTCAACATAAAGCCTTCAAACAAAAGAACACCTTCCCTACAGTCAAACATGGAGGAGGTTCAGTGACGTTTTGTGGTTGCTGTGCTGCCTCTGGCACTGGGTGCCTTGAATGTGTGCATGGCGTCATGAAATCAGGAGATTACCAAGGCATTTTGGAGCACATTGTTCAACCCAGTATCCCAAAGCTGGGTCTCCATCGAAGGTCATGGGTCTTTCAGCAGGACAATGACCCCAAACACACTTCAAAAATCACCCAGGAATGGTTCAAGACAAAACGCTGGACTGTTCTGAAGTGGCCATCAATGAGTCCAGATCTAAATCCCATTGAACACCTGTGGGGAGATCTGAAAACAGCAGTTGGGAGAAGGCACCCTTCAAATCTGGGAGAAATGGAGCAGTTTGCACAAGAAGAGTGGGCCAAATGGCCAGTAGAGAGGTGTAGGAAGCTCGTTCATGGCTGTAGGAAGCGCTTGACTGCAGTTATTTTGTCCAAAGGCTGTGCCACCAAATATTAAGTCTTGGGTGTCAATAATTTTGTCAATGCCATTTCTTATTATTTTATGATTTAAAAGGACTAGGGCATGCCCGTACTATATATATATCTAAAATTATATCCCCCCCCCTCTATTTACATGAAATGGTTTGGTCCAAAGCGAACGGCTTGCGAGTACGGTGACAATCCCCCCCCTCTATTTACATGAAATGGTTTGGTCCAAAGCGAACGGCTTGCGGAGTTTGGTAAAGAAATCGCCATAGCATGCACAAACGCGCAGGAAAGCGAAAGAATCGCAAATTAGTTTTAATTAGTTTTAAAACATCGTTTAACGCCAACATAGCGGCAACATAGTTTGCCAACGTGAAATAAATGAATACGCTCTCAAATGTGCCGTCCGAGGCAGAGTCTGTTCGCCACGTTCGGCACACGTGATAGCTCGCTGCTCTCTGATTGGTTGAATCGTTTTTTGGACATAGCTCGGTAACTACTTGTCCGATTAATATGAAACCTTGAAAAGGCACATCCTCGGGTCCCCAGCAATATACCTGGCAAGTTTAAAGTATATCGGACCCGTGGTTGTCGAGAAACAGCGGTCACAGACATACATACATACATACATACATACATACATACATACATACACACAGAGATTACTGGAATTATAGATAGATATATTACGTTCTGAATGAAAAACAAAGGTTCTATAATATTAACAGTGAAATAAAGAATTGTGGAGACCAAATACTTTTGTCAATTTCAACTTATTTTTCGAGAAAATTGTGAGTTATTTTTAAAAAGTGCAAGGGTGCCAATATTTTTGGTCACTACTGTACATACGTACACACATATATACATACACACATACATATACATAATATATATATCTATACACAGAGTGGTCCAGAAACCCTGGGCACATTTTGAAGAACGATATCTGCAACAAACAACTAAGTTTATTATTGTTCTTTGGTGTAAAACAAAACATGAATACTCATTAAACATCTAATCAGTCTAATATACATGAAACATATCAGTTCAAATGTTGAATCTGCTTTCCTTCATTGTCTATGCACAGCTGTAGCCATTACGAAACATGCACAATTATGCATGTTTCAGTTCTTAAGGCATCAGTCTCACTACGGAAGAATTGTTTGAATTTTCTAAGGGTCGTAGGATTCCTCGCATACACTTTGTGTTTGAGGAAACCCCAAAAGAAGAAATTGCAGTGGGTTGTTCAATCACAAGACCACGGCAGCCATTCAACCGGACCACGACGGCCAATCCATCTGTCTGTAAAGTTCAAATCAAGGGCCTGGTGTACACTGGCAGCATAATGAGCAGGCGCACCATCATGCATGAACCACATTAAGCCATCATTGAGTGGAAATACATGCTGCTCCAACATTAGAAGGTAATTTGCAGCATTGACATTTTCTTTGAAAAATATTGGTCCAACAATGCATCGAAGAAATGCCTGCCCAGACGGACACACCAGCTTGATACTGGACATTGTGTTCAACAGTAAATCGTGGTTTGTCTGCTCCCATATCACACTGTTATGTCGATTCACAGAACCAGATAAAGTAAACTTGGATTAATCTGACCACAAGATCAGGTTCTGCAAATCATTGTCCATATCCATAAACCCAAGCAATGTCTCACATGCCTCAATGCGCATGTGAAAATCATCCTGATAGTTGGTGAATTAATCTGGGTATGTATGGTTTTGCATTGAGGTCTTTTCGTATTCTTTGAATCGATGTTCGGCTTATGTTGGCGACGTTTGATAAATGACGAGTTGATAATGGTTGTTACTGTCAAGTTGTTGTTGAATGACCGCTCTGCTTTCCTCAGTTTGAACAGTACAAGGCCTACCTGGTGACTGTTTTGGAAGAATGCTGCCGGTTTCATGAAACTGCTTGTTTATTCTGCCGATGGTTCTTCTGCCGATGGAATATATATTATCGAAAAATGTACATATAATATTTTTTTTTAAATTGGGTTAGGGATGGGATGGGATGGGATTTTGAATGATAGGGTTGGGTTAGGCATGGGTTAGGGTGAGGTTAGGGATGGGCTAGGGATGGGATTTTGAATGTTAGGGTTGGGTTAGGGTTGGTTTAGGGTTCTGGATGTGAGGTGAATTTGTGAATAAATGTCATACCTCACATACTCATTTATATTGTATTATTATTGAACTTAAAAAAAAAAAGTTGGAAAAAAAAGGAAAAAGATGTTTAGAGAGCCCTCGTCTTCCCTGCCCTAGTGTTTGTATTTAAACCCCACATTGCCCCAACTACTCCTTACTCTCTGAAATGTTCCCCATCATACAATCTGTCTTCATGTATGTTTTACACAAGCCACTTACGCAAAATGCCCACCATGCATGAACGATAATTATGCCAAAGGACGGGACAGGCCACAGACATGGCCATACATGGACATCTGGCACCTTAGGGCAATGAACCACCAGGGGTGTGTAAATTCCCCAGCTTGCCCCACCAATCAGCGGGTACTATTTATCGTTGACCGATGGCCATTTCGGCCAGTGAGCTCGCATGGCGGTGGTCCGCCACTTCCCGTGGAGCCGCATAAAAGCCCACGCAGTGATTGTTCCTGCTCTTCTTCTCCGTGGCTCCTGCCTGCTCGCTTTTGTCTTCATGGTGGTGGTTCCTGGCTCCTGGTTATCTCCGCCACTGAAGGTGGATGGAGGTTATGTTTTCACCCGTTGTCTATTTGGTTGTGAACAGGATATCTCAAAACGTTGTGGACGGATTCAGACGAAATTTGGTGGAGGTTGGGCGTGACAAGGAAGAATTCATTCCTTTTTGGTGAAGATTCAAATCTGGATCAGATAATTTTTAGGCGTTAGATAAGTTGGAGGCGTCCGTAGTGAGGGCGATGGGCGCGTTGAGCACCGGGTGAGCCAGCAGCGTTGCGTCGGCGAGGGCCCGTTTGGCACTGGCGAAGGCCGCGTCCATGGCCGCGGACCAAACAATGTCATGCTTGGCCGGCTTGCCCCGGAGGGCCTCGTAAAGGGGCCGCATGAGCTGAGCAGCGCGGGGCACGAATCGGTGATAAAAATTCACCATGCCGAGGAACTCTTGGAGGGCCTTGATGGAACGGGGACGCAGGAACGTGGTGATGGCCTCGACCTTGGTCGGCAGCGGCACGGCCCCGGTCTTGGTGATGCGGTGGCCCAAAAAGTCAACGGTCGTCGCGCCGAAGTGGCATTTGACCGGGTTGACAATTAAGCCGTGCTCGCTGAGGCGACCGAACAGTGTTCGGAGGTGGAGGAGGTGCTCGGCGCGGGACGTGCTGGCGACGAGGATGTCGTCCAGATAGACGAAAAGAAACGGCAGGTCGCGCAGCACGCCGTCCATCAAGCGCTGGAACGCCTGGGCCGCGTTCTTGAGGCCAAACGGCATCCGCAAAAATTTGAACAGGCCGAACGGCGTGATGACGGCCGTCTTCGGGACGTCGGCCGCCCGGACAGGTACCTGGTGGTAGCCCCGTATCAGGTCAATTTTCGAAAAGATGACCCGTCCCGCCAAACGGGCGGAAAAGTCCTGAATATGCGGGATCGGGTACCTGTCGGGGGTGGTAGCGTCATTGAGACGGCGGTAGTCGCCACACGGGCGCCATCCACCCCCCGGCTTTGGCACGATGTGCAGTGGCGAGGCCCACGCGCTATCGGAGCGCCGCACGATGCCGAGGTGCTCCAACGCGTCGAATTCGGCCTTTGCCACGGCGAGCTTGGCTGGGTCGAGGCGGCGGGCCCTGGCGTAGACCGGCGGGCCCGTAGTGGGTATGTGGTGCTCGATCCCATGCCGCACCGCGACGGCCGAAAACGTCGGCCGCGTGAGGGCCGGGAATTCCACGAGCAGGCGAGCGAACTCGTTCGTTGCCGGGAGGGCGCACGCCAGTTCGGTCGGTGCGGAGCTGCTCATTGTGCACGCCAGGGAGCTGAAGGTCTCGGCATGGACAAGGCGACGTCGTTTGACGTCGACCAGCAGCCCGTGCGCGCAGAGGAAGTCGGCGCCCAGCAAAGCCACGGGGACGCTGGCGGTGACAAAAGTCCATTGAAAGCGCTGGCTGCCGAAGCAGAGGGTGACGACACGTGGGCCGAAAGTGCGTATGGCCGAGCCATTAGCAGCGACCAAAGAGGGGCCGCAAACTGCGTCCAGCCTGTCCTGCTCGGAGGCAGGTATGACGCTCAGTTGGGCGCCGGTGTCGCACAGGAAACGCCGTCCAGACGCTTTGTCCCGAATAAACAGCAAGTTGCCCGAGTGGCCGGCGCTCATGGCTGGGAATGAACGCCGGCCCGGCCGTTTCCCGACCTGCCGAAAGTGCACGGGGGCCGGCACGTCCGAGCCTTGTGTCCGAACCTGGCGTGGTAATAACACCACGCCCGGTCAGGTGGAGGCCCTGGCCGTCGTGTCGGAAGCGGGCGGTGCGGCGTGGCGGCCGCCAGTTGCACCGGCAGTTCGGCCTCCAACCGCGCAGGGCGCTCGGGCGTCGTGGGCGTCGCCTCGGACGGCGGCAGGCTCCAGGTAACCACGCCGATGTGCTGGCCCGCCGAGGAGATCTTATCGGCTTCCCTGGCGAGGGCGCGGGAATCCGTGATCAACGTGCCAGCCAGGGCGAGGCGTACCGGGTTAGGCAGCTGACGGAGGAACAGCTCCCGGAACAGGAATGCCGGAGAGTGCTCGCCGAGCAACGAGAGCATATAGTCCATGCGCTCGGACGGGCGCGTGTCGCCGAGCTCGGGCAGGTCAAGCAGGCGCCGTGCGCGTGCTGCCGGTGAGAGGGCGAAAGCGCCGAGGAGGAGCGTCTTCAGCGCGTCGTATTTGTCAGCAGCCGGCGGGTGCTGGAGGAGGCTCAAGGCGCGGGCCGCGGTGGCGGGACCGAGCGCCGCCACAACATGGTGGAAGCGGGTGTCGTCCGCGTTGATGCCTCGCAGGGCGAACTGGGAGTCCGCCTGGGCGAACCAAACATCCGCGTGAGTCTCCCAGAAGGTAGGCAGTTTAAGCGTCACTGCCGTATCCATGTCGGTAGGTCACCAATGAAGGAACTGCGCTCCAACGCGAGTCGAAAGAATTGACGCGACCAAAGACGGAATTCGTCCGAGTTGCTTTATTGAAACAAAACAGCTCAGGTATTCTGACAAGCCCGTTTTTCGGGCAACCATATATATACACATTTATGTCGGGAAGTTTGCCCGGCAAAAGCTATACCGGGCATGCCCGGGTATCAAGGGCGAGCCTTGGAAAGGCGAGTCTGGACCTGCCCGGGCGTGTTTGGCTGCGGCCTGGCAAGTCGAGGCTGGGCGTGCCCGGGCGCTCTGGGCGAGCACTGGAAAGGCGATAGCGGGCATGCCCGGACGCTCTGGGCGAGCCCTGGAAAGGCGATAGCGGGCATGCCCGGACGCTCTGGGCGTGCCCTGGAAAGGCGATAGCGGGCATGCCCGGACGCTCTGGGCGAGCCCTGGAAAGGCGATAGCGGGCATGCCCGGACGCTCTGGGCGAGCCCTGGAAAGGCGATAGCGGGCATGCCCGGACGCTCTGGGCGAGCCCTGGAAAGGCGAGAGCGGGCATGCCCGGGAAAGACGAGACCGGGCGTGCCCGGGAGGTTCGGGCGTGCCCGGGAACAGTGAGTCCGGGCATGCCCGGGAGAGGCGCGTCTGGCCGTGTTCTGGCCGGTGCAAGGCGATTATGTACATCCAGCGGTAACCGCTACAATATCACCTTTATCTATCAATATTGTTGAAATGAAGATCAAATAGCTGCATGTTGAAATATGTTGAAAAAGTCAAAACTTTACATGGGGTGTACTTACTTTTTCACGTGACTGTATATTTTAATTTGGCGTTATATCATCATTGAGATAGCCAACATGCCTTTTTAGTGATCCCTTTGAGAAACTAATGGAAACTGTTCGAGAAACTAATAGAGGAACCTTGGTCTTATTTTGGACCAAATTCCTTGTTGCACTGCTTCAGCTCCCATGCTGAGAGGTCTAAAATAATGCATGAAATCAATAGGGCATTGATCGAAGTATGCTAACCACCATAGAAAGCAAGGAGAAACTGGACTTTCATGAGCTAAGCCTTCGTCGGAGCAAATTAGCAGGTTAGTTGTTTTGTATCTTGCAAATCCGATGAAAGGTCAATGCTGGAAACGTTAGCTTCTCCTTGCTTCGTACGGCGCTTAACACACCTAGACCGATGTCCTGTTGATATAATCCAGTGTTCTACCTGTCGGCCAACAGACATCAAAACTAGCTTTCACCAGCAAGAAGAGTTCTTCACTACACTTCGGCTATAAAATAATCTCCTAGAAAATTAAGGCTGAAAAATAAACGACATATTATTAACCTCATACTCTGAAATAACTCTTTGGAAACATCATTGCATCAAATTCCTAATCTCCATCCCCTCTCCCCTTCCCCACTCCCCCCAAAAAAACATTTCTACAAGGCATAGAAAACTAGTAATAAGTGATTGAGTTTCAAATAAAAAAGCACGTAGCTCAGGCTTCCAGGCTTTTATGTGAGGTTCAAATCTCAAGCAATGACAGATTATTAGAGGCGGGAGGGAGAGGGGTAGTGGATGGGGCAGTTGCCTGTGGTCCAAGCAAAGAGGGTCCCATGCAGGGGTAGATGAGTGGGAAATACAGTGGTGTCCAAACTGTAATCAGGTAGCAATGTCCATATGCGACAATGCCACCATTTGCAGCTCTCACTCAACCTTGGAGGGAAAAATGCTATTGTTATACAATGGTAAAACATACATGCAAAGCGACACCAAGAAATAAAAGCAGACCTTCTGTACTCTTGCCTCATATTCATATTTTGATCTCAAGTCCAAATATCTTGAGTAAATAGCAATAATAACAAATTTGACTTAACTCTTCCAACACTTATGGAGGGCACTGTATACACACATATAGTCGTGGCCACACATATTGGCACCCTTGCACTTTTTTCAAATAATGCACAATTTCTTCCAAAAAATTGTTGAACTTAAAAAAAAATCGTTTGGTGTCCACATTATGTATTTCTTTGGTTTTCAGCGGAACAAAAAAAAAAAAAACTGAAAAAAATCACTAAATCTTACCTTATTCCACACAGAAATCCTAAAATGGCCTGGAAGATATTCTTGGCACCTTTTAGAAGTTGATAGAAATAATTAGATTTCAAGCAGGTGATTCAACCTTTACTTTGGTATTGAACTCACCTATGGTGAGTTGCAGGTGCTTGTAATATAAAACTCACTCATTCAACCAGTTTGAATAGAGAAAAGGAGTCATTCTGCTGTTTTGTGTCACTGTGTGTACCGTAATGAGCATGGAGAAAAGAAATAAAACCACAGAATTGTCTGAGGAGGTCAGACACACGATTGTAGCCAACCATGGACAATCTCAAGGCTACATGTCCATCTCCAGAGACCTTGATGTTACTGTGTCCACTGTACGCAATGTTATCAGGAAGTTTAAGGCCCAAGGCACTGTAGCCAACCTCCCTGGACGTGGCCGCAAGAGAAATCTTGATCGAAGATTGCAGCGGAGGATTGTTCGAATGGTGGAGAAAGCATCTCGATCAACTGCCAAACAGATTCGAGCTGACCTTCAGACATAAGGTACGACAGTTTCAACTTGCACCATCCATCACCAACTCAATGAAAGGGGTTCTATGGGAGGAAACCCAGGAGGACCCCACTGTTGAGAGAGAGACAGACATAAGGAAGCCTGACTGGAGTTTGTCAAAACACACCTGAACAAGCCAAAGTCCTTCTGGGAGAATGTCCTGTGCACAGTTGAGACCAAATTGTAGCTTTTTGGTAAAGCACATCATCTCCATTTTGTTTTCTGTCAACATAAAGCCTTCAAACAAAAGAACACCTTCCCTACAGTCAAACATGGAGGAGGTTCAGTGACGTTTTGTGGTTGCTGTGCTGCCTCTGGCACTGGGTGCCTTGAATGTGTGCATGGCGTCATGAAATCAGGAGATTACCAAGGCATTTTGGAGCACATTGTTCAACCCAGTATCCCAAAGCTGGGTCTCCATCGAAGGTCATGGGTCTTTCAGCAGGACAATGACCCCAAACACACTTCAAAAATCACCCAGGAATGGTTCAAGACAAAACGCTGGACTGTTCTGAAGTGGCCATCAATGAGTCCAGATCTAAATCCCATTGAACACCTGTGGGGAGATCTGAAAACAGCAGTTGGGAGAAGGCACCCTTCAAATCTGGGAGAAATGGAGCAGTTTGCACAAGAAGAGTGGGCCAAATGGCCAGTAGAGAGGTGTAGGAAGCTCGTTCATGGCTGTAGGAAGCGCTTGACTGCAGTTATTTTGTCCAAAGGCTGTGCCACCAAATATTAAGTCTTGGGTGTCAATAATTTTGTCAATGCCATTTCTTATTATTTTATGATTTAAAAGGACTAGGGCATGCCCGTACTATATATATATCTAAAATTATATCCCCCCCCCTCTATTTACATGAAATGGTTTGGTCCAAAGCGAACGGCTTGCGAGTACGGTGACAATCCCCCCCCTCTATTTACATGAAATGGTTTGGTCCAAAGCGAACGGCTTGCGGAGTTTGGTAAAGAAATCGCCATAGCATGCACAAACGCGCAGGAAAGCGAAAGAATCGCAAATTAGTTTTAATTAGTTTTAAAACATCGTTTAACGCCAACATAGCGGCAACATAGTTTGCCAACGTGAAATAAATGAATACGCTCTCAAATGTGCCGTCCGAGGCAGAGTCTGTTCGCCACGTTCGGCACACGTGATAGCTCGCTGCTCTCTGATTGGTTGAATCGTTTTTTGGACATAGCTCGGTAACTACTTGTCCGATTAATATGAAACCTTGAAAAGGCACATCCTCGGGTCCCCAGCAATATACCTGGCAAGTTTAAAGTATATCGGACCCGTGGTTGTCGAGAAACAGCGGTCACAGACATACATACATACATACATACATACATACATACATACATACACACAGAGATTACTGGAATTATAGATAGATATATTACGTTCTGAATGAAAAACAAAGGTTCTATAATATTAACAGTGAAATAAAGAATTGTGGAGACCAAATACTTTTGTCAATTTCAACTTATTTTTCGAGAAAATTGTGAGTTATTTTTAAAAAGTGCAAGGGTGCCAATATTTTTGGTCACTACTGTACATACGTACACACATATATACATACACACATACATATACATAATATATATATCTATACACAGAGTGGTCCAGAAACCCTGGGCACATTTTGAAGAACGATATCTGCAACAAACAACTAAGTTTATTATTGTTCTTTGGTGTAAAACAAAACATGAATACTCATTAAACATCTAATCAGTCTAATATACATGAAACATATCAGTTCAAATGTTGAATCTGCTTTCCTTCATTGTCTATGCACAGCTGTAGCCATTACGAAACATGCACAATTATGCATGTTTCAGTTCTTAAGGCATCAGTCTCACTACGGAAGAATTGTTTGAATTTTCTAAGGGTCGTAGGATTCCTCGCATACACTTTGTGTTTGAGGAAACCCCAAAAGAAGAAATTGCAGTGGGTTGTTCAATCACAAGACCACGGCAGCCATTCAACCGGACCACGACGGCCAATCCATCTGTCTGTAAAGTTCAAATCAAGGGCCTGGTGTACACTGGCAGCATAATGAGCAGGCGCACCATCATGCATGAACCACATTAAGCCATCATTGAGTGGAAATACATGCTGCTCCAACATTAGAAGGTAATTTGCAGCATTGACATTTTCTTTGAAAAATATTGGTCCAACAATGCATCGAAGAAATGCCTGCCCAGACGGACACACCAGCTTGATACTGGACATTGTGTTCAACAGTAAATCGTGGTTTGTCTGCTCCCATATCACACTGTTATGTCGATTCACAGAACCAGATAAAGTAAACTTGGATTAATCTGACCACAAGATCAGGTTCTGCAAATCATTGTCCATATCCATAAACCCAAGCAATGTCTCACATGCCTCAATGCGCATGTGAAAATCATCCTGATAGTTGGTGAATTAATCTGGGTATGTATGGTTTTGCATTGAGGTCTTTTCGTATTCTTTGAATCGATGTTCGGCTTATGTTGGCGACGTTTGATAAATGACGAGTTGATAATGGTTGTTACTGTCAAGTTGTTGTTGAATGACCGCTCTGCTTTCCTCAGTTTGAACAGTACAAGGCCTACCTGGTGACTGTTTTGGAAGAATGCTGCCGGTTTCATGAAACTGCTTGTTTATTCTGCCGATGGTTCTTCTGCCGATGGAATATATATTATCGAAAAATGTACATATAATATTTTTTTTTAAATTGGGTTAGGGATGGGATGGGATGGGATTTTGAATGATAGGGTTGGGTTAGGCATGGGTTAGGGTGAGGTTAGGGATGGGCTAGGGATGGGATTTTGAATGTTAGGGTTGGGTTAGGGTTGGTTTAGGGTTCTGGATGTGAGGTGAATTTGTGAATAAATGTCATACCTCACATACTCATTTATATTGTATTATTATTGAACTTAAAAAAAAAAAGTTGGAAAAAAAAGGAAAAAGATGTTTAGAGAGCCCTCGTCTTCCCTGCCCTAGTGTTTGTATTTAAACCCCACATTGCCCCAACTACTCCTTACTCTCTGAAATGTTCCCCATCATACAATCTGTCTTCATGTATGTTTTACACAAGCCACTTACGCAAAATGCCCACCATGCATGAACGATAATTATGCCAAAGGACGGGACAGGCCACAGACATGGCCATACATGGACATCTGGCACCTTAGGGCAATGAACCACCAGGGGTGTGTAAATTCCCCAGCTTGCCCCACCAATCAGCGGGTACTATTTATCGTTGACCGATGGCCATTTCGGCCAGTGAGCTCGCATGGCGGTGGTCCGCCACTTCCCGTGGAGCCGCATAAAAGCCCACGCAGTGATTGTTCCTGCTCTTCTTCTCCGTGGCTCCTGCCTGCTCGCTTTTGTCTTCATGGTGGTGGTTCCTGGCTCCTGGTTATCTCCGCCACTGAAGGTGGATGGAGGTTATGTTTTCACCCGTTGTCTATTTGGTTGTGAACAGGATATCTCAAAACGTTGTGGACGGATTCAGACGAAATTTGGTGGAGGTTGGGCGTGACAAGGAAGAATTCATTCCTTTTTGGTGAAGATTCAAATCTGGATCAGATAATTTTTAAAGTGATTCTTCACCATCGAGTGATGGGGATAAAACCAATATATAGCACGATATCTCAAAAAGTTATGGACGGATTCAGACAAAACCTAGTGGACAGGTTGGGTGCATGACAAGGACGAATTAATTCGATTTTGGTGAAGATCCAAATGCGGAACCGGAGACAATAATTTTTTAAGTGATTCTTCACCATTGAGTGATAGGGCAAACACAATATGTAGCATGATGTTTCAAAAAGTTGTGGACTGATTACACCAAAACAATGTGGATGAGTTGGTCAGCCGACAAGAACAAGCGATTAGATTTTGGTTCAGGTCCGGATCCAGATCCGGCCTATCAGTGGGATACAAAACGTAAACTGTTGAGCCTGGTCATTCTAGTTGGTTCCTGCTTTGGTCTTGCTTCACCTGCCTGCTCCTTCTGTGGTTCCTGCCTGGTCCTGCATGTGCAGCGAGTGGTCAGTAGTACTATTGCAGGAGCCCAGAAGGTTTATTCAAATGAAAAGCACTGGAACGTTTGACCTCATGGGCTGATGGGGTCATCCACCGACATGACAAAAATGCATTGCTGCCGGGTCTGACCCGTGGCTTTCCCCCTGAAATCACTCAATTAGTGACGCCATTACGAAAAACCTATTTTGCTCAATATCTGGAGAACTATGCATGATAATATCACGAATAAGGTGTCTATACCTATGTTTACATGGTCAATAATTACACTGACACCCGCATTATTGCTAGAAAATGTATAGTTTTCCAGGTAAATGTGTAGCCCACCCGCTCATTAAGTGACGCCATTACCGAACAACGATATCTATCTATAATTCCAGTAATCTCTGTGTGTATGTATGTATGTATGTATGTATGTCTGTGACCGCTGTTTCTCGACAACCACGGGTCCGATATACTTTAAACTTGCCAGGTATATTGTTGGGGACCCGAGGATGTGCCTTTTCAAGGTTTCATATTAATCGGACAAGTAGTTACCGAGCTATGTCCAAAAAACGATTCAACCAATCAGAGAGCAGCGAGCTATCACGTGTGCCGAACGTGCCGAACAGACTCTGCCTCGGACGGCACATTTGAGAGCGTATTCATTTATTTCACGTTGGCAAACTATGTTGGCGTTCAACTATGTTTTAAAACTAATTAAAACTAATTTGCGATTCTTTCGCTTTCCTGCGCGTTTGTGCATGCTATGGCGATTTCTTTACCAAACTCCGCAAGCCGTTCGCTTTGGACCAAACCATTTCATGTAAATAGAGGGGGGGGGGGGATTGTCACCGTACTCGCAAGCCGTTCGCTTTGGACCAAACCATTTCATGTAAATAGAGGGGGGGGGGGGGGGATATAATTTTAGATATAGATATAGTACGGGCATGCCCTAGTATGGAAAACTTGCAAATGTGCAGTTCACATAATTAACTTGATGTCCTCTTGGCATTACAAGTCTTCTCTATCACTTTCGTCACTCTCATCACTGTCCTCACTCCAAGCATTATCTGACTCTTCCTCATCTACTGAATTATCTTCCACGCCATCCCCGTCATCCTCATGTGGGCCTGTGAGGGACTCTGGAACTGAACTTCCTGGATACCAGTCTGGTTCAAAGCAGTTTTGAGACAACTTCCATCCATAGTCTGTCGGACTCGCCCCACCAGTTGGATCTGTCTGATCAGCTCTCTTCCAGATTCTTGCCACATCGTGCACCCTTTTCATATGATTACCAAGTGTCTTGGTGCACGGGGGAAGAGAGGTACAGTTTATCTTCTTTATTCTGGCAAGGGGCTCCTTTTCGTCACCACCACCCATTCGCATGAATGCCTTGTATCTGGCTTCATTAATGTCAGAGGATTTTAAGCCATACAGCACGCAGACATAGGATGTAACGGCTCGTAGCGCTATGGCGTGGCTGGGGATACATGCAGGGCATCGCGAAAATGGGCAAAATCAACTCACCCCATGTGTACAAACATCGCCTTGGAAGCAGGGGTTTATTTGACTACAGTTGCTAATTGTATTGACAGGATGTGCTCTACTGTTACCAATGGAAGCTAGATTTTCTAGCTTATAATCCGGAGCGTTATAGGAGGATCATACAATGCAAAATTGTGGATAACATTGATTGTCTGTGACACTGAATGATTTTGGTTCAGGGTGGGTCAAATATACCAAATCAACCAAAAAACGTTGTTCAGACCCTAAAAAATGGTTGGCATGAACAACACCATATTATAGCAAATGGATTACGACCTTATCATCGCTGTTAAGAAGCATCCAAACTAGATACGGTGTCTCCCTCAGGGAAGTCTGCCTGCAACATCTCACTCACTCGTAACCAATATGAATAGCTGGCACAAGCTTTGTGTATCTTCACGTCGTGGAATGTCCTTTGCCAAATATAGTCAGGCAGATAGGTGTATCCATCATAAGAATTGTGGGTTTAGAGTTTAGACGTACAAGCATGAAATTTGGCACAGTCATAGATAATAATCTAATGAATAATCCCAGATATGGACCCACCGCGAAAACGTCCTATGGTAGCCATGGCGGCCATTTTACAAAATGGCCGTTTTGACCGCGATTATTTTTTACCGGACGACACAAATGCTTCTTTATGTTCTAATGAAATGACTCTAGATACACATATATGCCATAATTGTATTCTCCAAATGACCACAATTTGCATTTGTGTTGCCAGCATCAGCAATGTCAATTAACCCACCAAGCACTGTAACGGTAACTTATATTACTAGATAGTTCCAGTTTGATCTTGTTTATACGTCACAATTTTCTCCACCACACTGGCACAAAGCGGTACATTTCAAACTAGCTTGTTTGCACTTGCATCGTCCCTTGCAACCCTTTTTGCATTTACAACAAATCAGCTCCCTTGATGAAATGCTGGCTTCAGGAAGCATGGACCACAGGGGTTTCCAGTTGTGGGGATCGATCCACACGTTTGTCCCTGGCTTGAGATTTCAGGCTGTTGTCACGGTACTGGTCCCAGACTATATCCACACGACAGGCTCTTTGCAAGTGACCTTGTATGTGTGGCAAGAATACTTTCAGCGCATAATCATCGAAGGTTTTGGCAGCAACTGGTTTCAGAACGTTCACCAACACTGCCCCGTCAAGGATAGTGACGTCAGTATCTGGTTTTGGAGCATCACCTCTGACCTCTGCGCAACTCTCTAGACACACCAATATATCTGATTTGGTTCCCAGTCGTAACTTCCCAAGCTGAGATAAAGACGGGGGACATGCTTGGTTTTCATGGCGGAAAAATTCTGCAAGATCACCATCTCGTGTTTGAGACGCAATGTAGAGTCTTGAGAATAAAGAGCAGTCACTCTTTAGCGAAGTTACTTGCAAACCTGTCTTGGATTTCTCTCTTGGAGACAATCGACTAAACAATGGGAGTTTATTCTTCTTTATTGGATCAGTAAGAGGTACGGTTCGCTCCAGTAGACGGTCTGCTACGAAGGTCTTGTACTGTTGCTTACCTATCTCCTCAGCCTGTTGAACAGTAGAAACAACAGTTGGGTCAGCAATGTCTCTTGTGTCCAGCCGCAGCAAGTCTGTACTCTCTTCTAGGAAGGGGTTTCCCATTTCCTCTATTACTTCAACCAGACGTTTGACATGTTGAGTAAAGATTACCTGCGAACTATATGTTTGCTCATGGTGGCGTGTGTCTTGATTAATCCTTATTTTCCTTCCCTCCATGGATGCTTCAAACTCGGTAGTCATTCTAACCAGTTCCGGCCCAGCCACCATCCATCTTCTAAGAGCATTTGGATTTTGAGTGAGTCCAACAGCACCACCGTCACTCTTCACAGCAGCATTCTTTTGCTCATGAGCCTGGTCAATGGCCGCCATTTGTAAAATGGCCGCCACGGCTACCATAGGACGTTTTCGCGGTGGGTCCATATCTGGAATTATTCATTAGACTATTATCTATGACTGTGCCAAATTTCATGCTTGTACGTATAAACCCACAATTGTTACACCTATCTGCCTGACTAATAGTTGGTTAGCCATTAGATTAGTTTTTTGGTAATGACGCACAGCATCATCCCTCCAATTGGAGACGTCATTAAAAATCACCAAGTCTGCCACGTTCACAGGAGGCATTTCCGCAAGGTTCCAAATCCATTCGCTGGCAGCCTTGCACCGGCCCACATCGTCAGGATTTTTTGCAGTCGGCCTACGTTGTAAGATCACAACCCTGTCGGTGAGCTGAGAAGGTTCTCAAAAAATTATTTCGTTGTGCAGAGGCACACACCTTTCTCTCGGGTACTTTTCCAAAAAATTTCGGCTTCTTTCATAAACCTTGTGAGCCATTTTAGCCTTTCGGTAACGACCCTTAACTCACACGCACGAAACGCAAACACCATCAAACTGGCTGCTGAGGTGTTATGCGCATGCGCAACGAGCATTCCGGGGGTGGGGGAGGATTACGTCATTTAGAAAGTCCTGCATTCCCGCTTTAAAACACTTCAAACACCTGTAACAAATGATGTAAAATAAATTTACCCCCGGCCCTCTCCCTCCCTGCATACATTTTTCATTTGTACCGCATGGAAAGTGATCACTTGTGAGTTGTGACTCAGTAAGAAGCCTGCGGACAAGTTCCGTTTACGTCAGGCGCCGATTCGTGAGGGTATGTTGTTGTTTTAAATTAAATAGCTCCGTGGAGTCGGGACTCGGCAAGCTTTGTTGCGAGGTCGTCTGTTGTCTCAACACTGTGTTTTTATCTTATTTTGTCGTTATTTATAATCCTTTTCTCGATCTTGTGAGAGACAGTTCACGGAGCTCCCGTTTCCCCCATTTTTGGGGGTGCGGTAGTTGCGGAACGGTCGCCATCACGTCTTCTGTAAAACCAGCACTACCCTTAGTTTATAGACATTCGCTTTTATTTTCGTATCTTTCAATGTATCCTTCATTTCGTTACCTTATTTTCGTTTTTTCTTGACGTAATAATGTTAATCTCCTCTTCCCGCGTTTATTGGTTTTTCCAACATGGCGGCTGCTCGTTCGCAGGGACAGCTGCGTTCAGTTATTCGGCACTCAAGGACGGCTTGGTGTGCTCTCGATGGAAACGATCGCATTAACATAGTCTGGCTCTAAAAGGTACGTGATGCTGCACGGCGTATGAAGTACTGTAATCGTTTTTGTGTCCGACAAGACTATGTTATTACCTCAGACGATGTAACAAGGTTTATCGTTACACTCCAGGCATTTCCTTATGGACTTGTGGTCTGTCTATCTATCCACGAGATACTCCTGCACAAAAATTAGTGTCCGTGCGTGCGTGCGCCTGTCCGTGCGATTGTGCGTCTGTCCATGTCTGCCCCTCCATGATAGGTTTTTGTTAACGCGATAACTCAAGAACAGCTGAAAGGATCTAAGTGAAACTTGGTACAAGTATGATGTATAATGATGCAAATATGAACTGATAAGATTATGGGGGTCAAGAGGTAAAAGGTTAGGGGTCCCTTTTGGTAAAAGTTCTGTTACAGCGTTAACTTTTGAACCAGCGATATAATTTTGACCAAGCTTGATATATGTACAAATGATGAAAAGATGAACTGATTGGATTTTGGTGTCAAAGGTCAACAATCATGTCAGGTAAAAAGTTGATATTTGAGAACAGCTGAACCACCTTTAGAGGCCATTTTTCCCTACAGAGCAGGGGTTGGCCTTTTTCGGGCACCATGGTCCCCTTTTTGAAGCAATGTTTTATGGCCAGATGCTCTTCCTGCCGCCAGCTCTGTTGGTCGCCCCTTGCGACACACAGGGAATTACCAGTGAGCTGGTACTCAATTTGCCGACCTCGGAAGGATGACAGGCTGAGTCAACCCCCCTGGCGTTAATTCAGCGATCGACCGGCATTAGAACCCAGGATCCTAGGATCCCAAGCCGGCACCCTAACCGCGAAGTCAACACCAGGCTAGACTTGAGAACGGCTGAAGGGATTTAAATCAAACTGTATTTGTAGGCGGAGGCATGTTGGTTGACGCCGTGACGTCGAAGAGTGCCATTCCAGTTTTATTATTATTGAAAAAAACTATTCAATTCTCGCAGCTCACAACTCAAAGGAATGCTACGGTCGTTAATAATCCTGCTGAGTTGTAAGGATGAACATGTCTGAGTCGTGTTACAAGCTCTACGAAGCAAGTATTCATGGTTATTAAAAAGAAATGTAAGACCATCCTTTGGCTTTGTTCAATGCTATTCCAAAGCTCGCTTTAAATGGACATGACTACGTTGCCACTGACACACAGATGTTTCAGTTCCGGAGATATTGGCCATTTGAAACAGTTCTGCCCACACAACCGTGGCAGCCTCACTATATTGTCGCTCAATACATTCCTCAATGTGTGTGGAGTTGTGCAGTCACGTGAAAAAGTAAGTACACCCCATGTAAAGTTTTGACTTTTTCAACATATTTCAACACACAGCTATTTGATCTTCATTTCAACAATATTGATAGATAAAGGTGATATAATATAACAAATATCATGAAACATTTACATTTTGTAGTCCATTGTACAATTTAAATAAACATAAATGCAAATTTCGCATGTGGAAAAAGTAAGTACACCCTTGGCTGTGGATAGGTGGTATTACCCCCTTTGGCAGAAACATCCTCAAGTAGGCGTTTCTTATAACTGTCTACCAGTCTCTGACATCGACTGGGAGAAATTTTTGCCCACTCCTCCATGCAGAATTCTTTCAGCTGTGCGATGTTTGAGGGGTTTCTTGCATGCACAGCTCGTTTCAAATCCTCCCACAACATCTCGATGGGATTTAGATCCGGGCTTTGACTCGGCCATTCCAGAACCCTCCATTTCTTTCTTTTCAGCCATTCATTGGTGGATTTACTGGTATATTTAGGGTCATTGTCATGTGGCAAGGTCCACCTTCGGTTGAGCTTCAACTTTCCGACAGATGGCCTCACATTATCCTCAAGCACCCTCTGGTACAATGAAGAATTCATAGTGGATTATATGATGGTGAGCTGCCCAGGCCTTGATGCAGCAAAGCTGCCCCAAACCATAATATTTCCATCACCATGCTTTACAGTTGGTATCAGGTTCTTGTAGTCAAATGCTGTCTTTGATTTTGCCAAACATGTCTTCTGGTACTGTGGCCAAATAGCTCTACCTTTGACTCATCTGTCGAGAGCACATTGTTCCAGAAGTGCTGGTCTTTGCCTAGGTGTTCATTGGCAAACTTTAGTCTTGCCCTGATGTTCTTTCTGGACAGGAAAGGTTTCCTCCTGGCACACCTCCCATGTAGATCAAATTTGTGCAGCTTCTTTTTAATGGTAGACTCGTGCACTTTGACGTCAACAGTGGCAAGAGCTACCTGTGGAGCTCGTGATGACATTCTGGGGTTCTTAGAGACTTCTTTCAGCATCTTGCGGTCTGCTCTCGGGCTGAACTTGCTGGGGCGGCCTGGCCTGAACAAGTTGGCAGTTGTTTGGAATCTTCTCCACTTGTAGATGATCTTCCGGACAGTCGAATGATTGATTTCAAATTGTTTGGAGATCTTTTTAAATCCCTTCCCAGACTCATAGTCATCTATAACCTTCTTTCTGAAGGCCTCGGAGAGCTCTTTTGATCGAGGCATGGTGACGCCGCACACTTCAACAACAAAGAGCAAACCAAACTAAATGTCTGAGGTTTAAATAAGACAGGTTCCTCCAAGATCCTCTCTAACGATGTTCTAATCATTTGCACCTGAGCTGGTGCACCTGATTCTAATTTTAGATATTTGAAGTAGTGATAAATGTCGAGGTGTACTTACTTTTTCCACATGCGAAATTTGCATTTATGTTTATTTAAATTATACAATGGACTACAAAATGTAAATGTTTCATGATATTTGTTATATTATATCACCTTTACCTATCAATATTGTTGAAACTAGGGCATGCCCGTACTATATATATGCCCGTACTATATATCTATCTAAAATTATATCCCCCCCCTCTATTTACATGAAATGGTTTGGTCCATTCGCAACGCCAAAGCGAACGGCGAACGGCTTGCGAGTACAGTGACAATCCCCCCCCTCTATTTACATGAATGGTTTGGTCCATTCGCAACGACCACAGAACCCCCCCCTCTATTTACATGCAATGGTTTGGGCCAAAGCGAACGGCTTCCGGAGTTTGGTAAAGAAATCGCCATCGCGTGCACAAACGCGCAGGAAAGCGAATGAATCGCAAATTCGTTTTTATTAGTTTTAAAACGTAGTTTAACGCCAACATAGTTTGCAAACGTGAAATAAATGAATACGCTCTCAAATGTGCCATCCGAGGCAGAGTGTGTCCGCCACGTTCGGCAAACGCGATCGTTCGCTGCTCTCTGATTGGTTGAATCGTTTTTTGGACATAGCTCGGTAAGTAATTGTCCGATTAATATGAAACCTTGAAAAGGCACATCCTCGGGTCCCCAGCAATATACCTGGCAAGTTAAAAGTATATCGGACCCGTGGTTGTCGAGAAACAGCGGTCACAGACAAACGTACAGACAGACAGAGATTACTGGAATTATAGATAGATGAAGATCAAATAGCTGTATGTTGAAATATGTTGAAAAAGACAAAACTTTACAGTTTACATGGGGTGTACTTACTTCTTCACATGACTGTACATGACGCTGAATGTTCGCACATGTGCTTTCATTGACTTGAGGCACTTTGAGTTGCTGTTTCCAGATTGAAATCAAATCGTCTTTACACCACAACAAAATAGTCAAACTAAGGGCAATTCCAAAATGGTTGACCGTAATTTTATTCCTGGATGCAAATTGAACTCACCTTCGGCACCTGGCAATGCCGCAGTGTAGCACATGGAGACGGAATTTGGAGAGTGTGATGTACAATAATTTATTGATTAATTGCATAATTAAACAACAACAACATAATTGCATAATTAAAATAAATAACAATCATAAAATAATTAATTTCTTAATCAATTGGCTAAGAGCATACCTAAACCACAACTGCCTTATCCAAATCTAACGTTTTGGAAATTTATTAAGTAATTAATCAATTTATTGGAATACTTTGAGTTGTACAGTTTGAGGAATACAACCCCGCTTTGAGGCAACCCCGCTTTGATTAATCAATAAATCAAAAATCCCCTTGTTAGCCAAATCACTTGGTCACTGTAGTGTCCAAATATCAGCTTCGTAGGTCAAAAGGTGCCGAAAATACTGCCCAGATGAGAAATAAAATCAACTAGAACTGCCACTTTATAACTGCTGGCAGTGATGACTGGTTTCCTCCACCTTCCAGCTTTCATACAACCCCACTTTCATTGGGACATGCTTTGATACAACCCCACTTTCATTGGGACACGCTTTGATACAACCCCACTTTCATTGGGACATGCTTTGATACAACCCCACTTTCATTGGGACACGCTTTGATACAACCCCACTTTCATTGGGACATGCTTTGATACAACCCCACTTTCATTGGGACATGCTTTGATACAACCCCACTTTCATTGGACACGCTTTGATACAACCCCACTTTGATACAACCCCGCTTTGATACAACCCCGCTTTGATACAACCCCGCTTTCATTGGACACGCTTTGATACAACCCCGCTTTGATGCAACCCCGCTTTGATGCAACCCCGCTTTGATGCAACCCCGCTTTGATGCAACCCCGCTTTGATGCAACCCCGCTTTGATGCAACCCCGCTTTGATGCAACCCCGCTTTGATGCAACCCCGCTTTGATGCAACCCCTCTTTGATGCAACCCCTCTTTGATGCAACCCCGCTTTGATGCAACCCCGCTTTGATGCAACCCCGCTTTGATGCAACCCCGCTTTGATGCAACCCCGCTTTGATGCAACCCCGCTTTGATGCAACCCCGCTTTGATGCAACCCCGCTTTGATGCAACCCCGCTTTGAAGCAACCCCGCTTTGATGCAACCCCGCTTTGATGCAACCCCGCTTTGAGGCAACCCCGCTTTGAGGCAACCCCGCTTTGACGCAACCCCGCTTTGACGCAACCCCGCTTTGACGCAACCCCGCTTTGACGCAACCCCGCTTTGACGCAACCCCGCTTTGACGCAACCCCGCTTTGACGCAACCCCGCTTTGACGCAACCCCGCTTTGACGCAACCCCGCTTTGACGCAACCCCGCTTTGACGCAACCCCGCTTTGACGCAACCCCGCTTTGACGCAACCCCGCTTTGACGCAACCCCGCTTTGACGCAACCCCGCTTTGAGGCAACCCCGCTTTGATGCAACCCCGCTTTGATGCAACCCCGCTTTGATGCAACCCCGCTTTGATGCAACCCCGCTTTGATGCAACCCCGCTTTGATGCAACCCCGCTTTGATGCAACCCCGCTTTGATGCAACCCCGCTTTGATGCAACCCCGCTTTGATGCAACCCCGCTTTGAAGCAACCCCGCTTTGATGCAACCCCGCTTTGATGCAACCCCGCTTTGAGGCAACCCCGCTTTGAGGCAACCCCGCTTTGAGGCAACCCCGCTTTGAGGCAACCCCGCTTTGAGGCAACCCCGCTTTGAGGCAACCCCGCTTTGAGGCAACCCCGCTTTGAGGCAACCCCGCTTTGACGCAACCCCGCTTTGACGCAACCCCGCTTTGACGCAACCCCGCTTTGACGCAACCCCGCTTTGACGCAACCCCGCTTTGACGCAACCCCGCTTTGAGGCAACCCCGCTTTGAGGCAACCCCGCTTTGAGGCAACCCCGCTTTGAGGCAACCCCGCTTTGAGGCAACCCCGCTTTGAGGCAACCCCGCTTTGAGGCAACCCCGCTTTGAGGCAACCCCGCTTTGAGGCAACCCCGCTTTGAGGCAACCCCGCTTTGAGGCAACCCCGCTTTGAGGCAACCCCGCTTTGAGGCAACCCCGCTTTGACGCAACCCCGCTTTGACGCAACCCCGCTTTGACGCAACCCCGCTTTGACGCAACCCCGCTTTGACGCAACCCCGCTTTGACGCAACCCCGCTTTGACGCAACCCCGCTTTGACGCAACCCCGCTTTGACGCAACCCCGCTTTGACGCAACCCCGCTTTGACGCAACCCCGCTTTGACGCAACCCCGCTTTGACGCAACCCCGCTTTGACGCAACCCCGCTTTGACGCAACCCCGCTTTGACGCAACCCCGCTTTGACGCAACCCCGCTTTGACGCAACCCCGCTTTGACGCAACCCCGCTTTGACGCAACCCCGCTTTGACGCAACCCCGCTTTGAGGCAACCCCGCTTTGAGGCAACCCCGCTTTGAGGCAACCCCGCTTTGAGGCAACCCCGCTTTGACGCAACCCCGCTTTGACGCAACCCCGCTTTGACGCAACCCCGCTTTGACGCAACCCCGCTTTGACGCAACCCCGCTTTGACGCAACCCCGCTTTGACGCAACCCCGCTTTGACGCAACCCCGCTTTGACGCAACCCCGCTTTGACGCAACCCCGCTTTGACGCAACCCCGCTTTGACGCAACCCCGCTTTGACGCAACCCCGCTTTGACGCAACCCCGCTTTGACGCAACCCCGCTTTGACGCAACCCCGCTTTGACGCAACCCCGCTTTGACGCAACCCCGCTTTGACGCAACCCCGCTTTCACCATAATTAAAGCTGCACCAAAAATTCACTAGGCTGGAGAAGATAAAATGTAGCGTTTATTTTTCTTCACACAATAACATCTATCTACCTTCCCAACCGTACAACCAATTATGTTGAAATTTTACAACCATTCCAATTGACGACATGTACATTAGGTTAAAGTTTGACGTTTATCAATCGAGCAGTTCAAGAGAATTATTTTTGTTAATATTTCCCTTAAATTATTTATTGCTGCCAAACCGAACAACCAATCAAGTTGAAATTGTATACGCTTATTCCTCTTGACCCCTTCTACATTACTTTGAAGTTTCACGTCGATCAATGAAGCGGTTCAATAGATACAGGTTTTTAAGATTACCGTTGAATTATTTATCGCTGCCAAACCATGTGACCTGTCACAAATTCCAACAGGTCGTTTTAGCACTCAGACATGGGGAACATATGTGTGAAGTTTCCACTTGATATGTTCAAGAATGAGAGAGGAGATAGATTTTAAAGGTTTATGCTTAAAAAAATTATAGCTCCCAAACCATGTGACCTATGACGTCGTCATTACCATTACAAGATTCTACAGGAGGAGTTGTTCCTATGGTGAAATTTTCCTGTCAATTGGTCCAACTATTGCAACGAAAATGATTTTTTAAAGAAAATAAACCTGAAAAATCGCAATTCCAGAATCCGTCACATGGCCTGAGAAGCTCATGCAGAGTTTCTTCTTCTTCACAAAATAACAACTTCTGGCTTCCAGACCGTACAACGAATCATCTTGAAATTTTACACATTTGTTCCCCTTCATGACCTATAATCTATCTATATAAAGCAGTAAAGTATGTTTGTTTGTTTGTTTGTCCTCTTATAACTCGAGAACTACTCATCGCAGAGCAAAACCAAAGGCATATTCGGAATCAGTCCGTCTCAGAGCAACTACAGCACACCTTAAAATTTAAAAAACTTCACGTTTTAAAATTATGACGTCATCAGCGTATTTCGTAACGTTAATTTTTCAACTTCATCCGATTGACATAGGACCAACGGCATGTGACAGAGAGTGAAACATACACTTCTGACTTCCGGGTTCGGAATGCGGGACCAATGCCATTTGACAGGGAATAAAAAATAAATCCGACATTCAATTGACAATGACCTCCGACTTAACTCCCCCCTCCCCCTACCTCCCCTCCCCCTACCTCCCCTCCCCCTCCCCCCCTCCCCATCCCCCCCCTCCCCATCCCCCCCCCTCTTCTCCCCTCTCCCCATCCCCCCTCCCCATCCCCCCCTCTTCTCCCCTCTCCCCCTCCGTTCCCCTCCCCTCCCCTTCCTCCTCCCCTCCTCTCCCCCGCCCGGCAATGCCGGGTACTTCTGCTAGTTCATTATATAGTTTCACGTCTGTCAATGAAGATTTTCGTTCAATTACCTATCACTGCCAATCCATGTGAGCTATCGCAAATTCCAAAAGACCATTTGAGCATGCAGACATGGGGACATAAATGTGAAGCTTCCACTCCATATGATAAAATGTGAGGGGGAGGGGGGGGGGGGGAGATGGGTTTTAAATTTTATGCTTCAAAATGTCATAGCTCCTAAACCATGTGACCCATGACGTCATGATTACTGAACTTTTTGTTCGCCGTGAGCATGCGATCATGTATGCAAAGTTTGGGCTCGATCTGTTCAACCATTTCGGAGAAAAAGGGTTTTTAGTATTTTTCACAAAAAACAATATGGCGGCCGATCCATGTGACCTATGATGTCGAAATCATTTGGATTCTGATTTTTTTTTTAAATTTAGGTCATGTACAAACAATATCATATTTGTGGCGTCAAAGGTTCTATTTGTAGAATTCTAACCTCACAACGTTAGTGCTTTTAATATCCTAAATAAACACATTTTTTTCGTCCCAATGCAGAGTTCTTTCGAATGAGCCATGACTCAATTTTTTCCATTGAGCCGTTTCGGAGATATTGAGGGGCAAGGTTGAAGGTTTTTTTTTCTTCCATGATTGCGCCCAAACCTCGATCTATGACGTCATAATTAGCAGTAAAAAGGTAGCCAATCACTTCGTGAAAATGTCGTGCCAATCGGACCAACAGTTGCAGAAAATGTTGATTTTAAAGTTTTTGGACCTGGGGAAGGGGGGGGGGGGGGAGGGAGGGGATGAAAGCTGTACACCCTCTTGAATGATAATTATCAAAAATACAAGAAAAACATTGGGGGGGAGTTGTTCGGGAGTGGAAACATTGGCTGCGTCCTGAGATTCTGAACTTTCCCTTGGAGGAAGGTGGTCAAGGTCTCATAGATATCTTGTGTATAGCAATGCACTTTGGCATCAGCAGTGTGCTGGCCTGAGTACACTGTCGATGGGCTCGATTCAAAAGAGAAAGGCGTGGTATCCGGCTTGAGGACTGATAGTAGTGGTGAGAAAGGAAAAATGATATTGATCAAATAAATGAGAAAAAAAAACACGTTTAACAGTGGAAAAACAAAAGGATTGAGGTAAGGTAAGACACGGCCCTGTTAAACACTGTCTTGACAGACGTAAATTGGGGTTTAAAATGGATTTACTCTAAACATGAAAATTAAGATGCAACTAATCAGCGAATTAACTTTTTTACCCTTGAGAGTCGATTTCCGTTGCACTATTTCAAATGACTTTATGGTTGACGGAGACAATTCCTCTTTATACCAAAGGTATGTTTTTAAATGAAGAACGGATCGTACTTTTCCGAGCATATTTTTTGCAAGGTTGTATTTAGTTAGTGTTGGTGATTGAATGACTGACAACACCAGATGGTCGAGTGCTGCAGCCATGGCTGCTAAGATTGGAATGCGGTTTAACCGTCAAGTACTGTATCGACGCTACCCTGTGAAGCATTTGGTGTATTCAAACCAAATGGAGCAATGGAAGAACAGGAGGTATTATCAGAAAGTTGGTTATTAACCAATCCAGAAGGGAGGATTTGCTATTGGCTGAAAGCTGGGTCAATGTCCACAGATCGAGTCAGGTCCATGGAGTCATAAAGTTACTTTGCTGCCGAAAGAGGTAACAACACCCAGTGAATTTGCATGGTGACGATTTAAATGATCACATGAGAGACAGAGACAGAGACAGAGACAGAGACAGAGACAGAGACAGAGACAGACACACAGAGAGAGACAGATGGCATGGTGGTGAAAATTTGGTCCAGTTTGGGAGAGGGAGATAAATAAATAAATAAATAAATGGAGTCGACTGTTTGGAGGACGGTACAGCATACAGACAAAGAAGAGGTGGGAGTGGAGTGGAAATCACAGCCAAAGGTACTCTTGGGGGCTTGGAAGGGTAAGAGTACTGCACAAGGACGGTGAGAAATGGAGTTCTTGATTTAAGCTTCAATTCCTTCACCAAGATAGCGTTCAGGCCTGTCAAACTGGAAGAGACAATACCCAGGGGGGGGGGGGGGGGGGGGAGATGTATAGGAATTGGGGATATTCTGACATCCTGCAGGTAGAAGGATTCTGTTAAGCGTATGTCTGGTTTATCAGCATTGGCCTGGATTGAGAGATTGGTCTGATTGGAGTGAAGGCCTTGGATGTTGGATGTCCACATAGTTAGGGATGAGAGGAGACACTTTTGGCAGGGTGGAGGAACATGGAGAGGGGTTGGGAGAACTTGGGATAGTGGGGGGAGGGGGGGCATGTATTGTAGGGCAAAGGGGATTATTGAGGAGGGAGTGAGAGGGAAGATGGGAGAGGCCAGGTTTGGGTTTGAATGAGATCAGAATGAGTGGAAATTACGGATGACTTTTTCTAATTTATTTGTGGTTGTTTTGAGAAGGAAGAAAGGACGCCAGAAACATTTTTAGGCAGGGTAAAAACCAAACGATCTGATGAGGAAAGACTAAACTTTAGCAAGGAGTGAATAAATGAGAAACAGACCTGTGGAACACCTGGAAGGCCAAAACAGCCGAGGCTTTGTCAACAGAGTTGACAACAATCAATGGCAACAAAGACAAATGTGGGATGGTTTACGCAACTTTCAGAGCAGGACACTGAGAAGTGATATAAGCAACGCAAGTTTGACTTGCGTAGTTTATTAAAATGATCACATTTGCCTAGTATATGATACTCTGCTTTCAGCAAACAAGTTGGAATCCACTTACTATATGCATTCAATACCAGTCAATAGGGTGTGTAAACCGATAGTAGTGAAGCAACAAGTTGTACATAGGAAATCTGTTTCCACATAGTCCTGAAGGTGATCCTTCATGATAAATGAATGATGCACTTCGATTTAGTACCCCCCCCCCCCCCGCACCTCCCCTCCCCAACACTCTCGCAATTGGGTAATGTCAACCAATGCCCGCTGAACCCCCTCTCACTCCCGTAGGTGCATTTTGATCCTTTTCGCCTGAGAGTCGATTGTAACCGATGAAAGCAGCTGAGGTATATTTCTCGTTGACTGTTAAAACGTCATTTGTCTAACAATGACAAGGCTGAGGAATGATGTTTTATTTAGTACCTCGTGCCAAAGACCATTCTCTTCTGCACCTCTCATATAATCTTACAATAATTCACCAAATGTCCGTCCGTCCGTTCGAAGGTACCACAAAAACGGCTGAAGCGATCGCAACGATATTTTGGGTGGGTATTCCTGGGACCCCTTAGAGTAAAATAGGCTATATTGTTTTTCCATTTTTTTTTCCAGTTTTTCCAAACACGATGGAATAATATTTACCGATATGAACAGTGATGTAGCTTTTATTGAAATTCTACAAATACTGTTTAGATTTTGATGAGAATTATGAACCTGCCGCCAATGCGGAAGTGGACAGATTACGCAATGCGTGGGATTGATAATATCCCAATACAACCATCATTCAATCATAATGTTAAATCGTTAAACATTAATTGTTTTGTTAAAGTATCAATTGATGATTGGATTTGAGTGAATACAAGTACGATTTTGAATTCGTAATTGTATTCACCCAACCGTACGGAACTTCACATCAGGATTTAAATATTTGTTTTTGTCATGAATGTTGTTAAATGTTTATTATATTAATGTGTATTTGTGATTGGAGTTATGCTGTTTGGAATGAAAAAAGAGATATCGAGTTCAAGTGAATGACGGAATGCCGTCACGGTTTTACGTTCTAAACGTGAAATTCGTGGATCGCCATATGCAGATTCGCCATTGACTGGGAATAGAACACACGTACCCGTTTGTTTGGAACGAGTACGTTTTTCATGGAAGTCCTTCATGAACCTGCTGTCCATGTCAGACGTGCGACTGAAGGTGCTACAGGAATGTGGAATTTATTGGTTTCATGCTTTAGCATTCGCCGTTTCTGCATTGTCTGTTTGTTCATGGCCTCCCACCTGTGCGTAGCACGGGTACCTCACTAGTATTATAAATGATGCAAAGGTTGTCGAAGAGTTGATCAGCTTGGGATCCTGTTTGGGGTTTCTGCTCTACTCCTTCAGTTCCAACGTTTTGGTTTTGACAGGAATACTGGGTTTCAGGTTAGCGCAGAAGCATGTTTCACTTTTTTTTTTTTTTGAACCATGGGTTCACAGGATGGCCCAGAGGTATGCACACTCGTCTCTAAACGGTCTAGCCTCGGTTTGAATACCGGACATCCCGGTGTTTCACAAACAGGTTGATTTATCAATGCAAGTACCATCCTTCAGACGGACGTTAAACGGGCATCCCGCCTGCCGGCATTAGTTGGTGGATGTTAAAGACCTCATAGTGTCCTTCGCGAAGATTAGGCGAGCTATCGCCGGCACCATGGATAAATTACAAATTTCCTACCCTAACCAGCGTAGGGCATTGCATCAGCATCATGTGCGCACCCTCAGCCAATGATGCCACCTCCGCAGCCTTGTGCTTCTTATGAACGAAGAAGAATTTGAAGCATAGTACTCTTGACAGCGTATTCGGGAATGAGAATGGATTTTGTGTGTGAAGTCTCCTCATCTCAAGTATGTTTATATACGATAATGTTGAGGGCATTGCATCAACGGGCACTGTAGCAATGTTCTTTGGTAACCCATCAACGATATGCGATGAAGCAACTTTCTAGACAGCTAAACATTCCATTTTGGTGTAAAAAAAAAGTGATAAATTTATTGTTTGTAAAATTGGATACCCAGATCACACCAAAGGCGGCCCGGTAATGACAATATTATATGTGCCATGCAAGACTGCCAACCAACTGCTAGTGTCGATTCATGAACTGGTGGTGACTCTACTGTATTGTGGGTAATCAATGGCACATTTTGAAACTGGAATTCAAGCATTCTTCCTCAAATCTCAATACATTCTATCTTCCAGTGAGCAGGACCCAAATGCTTATTCACATTATTATTTTGATTTCCAGTACATTCTTCCTCTCCCAGTAGGTGTGTTCATGGGTGGAGTGTTTTTATTTTTAGATCATATTCCTCATCAACTCTATACACATTTACAGTACATTTTATGGCACATTGCCTCCAACAAATGCGGTGCAATTGAACTTCCTTATTTTGGAGAGGCCCCACCTGCTTCCTTCTGTGTTTCCATGACCCTCGCCTCCATTAAATGGATTAATGGACGTGTAATGTAAACCTCTCCCACCACCCCTCCTTTCTTTCAGAGATGCCAAGAACATCTACATTTCAGTAGATAGGCCCTGAAGGACAACTTCTTTGTTCGTTATCCTTTCCAAACGTGGACAGGGCACTCTGAATTCAAACCTTTCTTTGATACTGTGACGTTCCTGGACTCGCATCATCGCACGCCCACAGGTATTGTGAACTGCATGCTTGGCTGTTATTATTTTTCCTCGTCACGTGAGTCTGTTGACAATATAGAAATGTTTTGTCAGAGTGAATCTCTGGTACATAACTGCATGCTGGTACATAACACAAATCTGATTAAATTTTGGATGTGATCTGTACTGAGGTGGTCACAAACCATCGCCAAGACCCTTGATGGCTATCTTGAAGACAACCGGCTTAACCCTGATACGCAGATGTCTGAGCAGCGTTAGCCGTAAATCGATCGCTTGCCTAGCTAAACTAGTATTAATGTATAAAGGACCAGTGGAATAGATCCTCATGTATAAATATTTCAAAGATTGAAAGGGTCTTGCATCTTGCGCTTAGCAACACATCCTCGGCAGAGAACACCAACTGAGGCAAAGTCTTTGACAGGCCGGCGTTGGAAGAATTTGAAGCCTGTGGTGTTCAGGCTTCTTTGTGCTTCTCTCCTGCTGCCTCTCCAGACCAAGGTGAAATTCTCATTGTACATTAACACCTCGACTGCAAGGCTGCGTTTCCAGCTATAAGTGGCCACGTTGAGCGAGTGGTAGACAGACTGGCCTAAGGTGTGGTTTGGTACTGAAAGTACTCCTGACTGTTCAAAGCATTATCAGGCTAATTAATTCCTCACAGGGATGAAAAATGATGACATCAGACAACTTGTTTGTTTCCTTTGGCTGTTCATACCCTTATTCCTCAGGCATAGTTTTCATATTGAACAAACAATACCGTAAACTACATTATATTATTAACATTCCTATATTTACCTCCGCCACCGACGGTGGATGGAGGTTATGTTTTCACCCCTGTCTGTCTGCTTGTTTGTCTGTGAGCAAGATAATATCAAAAAGTTGTGGACGGATTCGGCCAAAATTTGGTGGATGAATTGGGTAAGTGACAAGAACAAGCCGATTGGCTTTTGGTTCAAGGCCAAATCCAGATCCGGCCTATTAGTGGATAGAAAACGTAAACTGTTCAGCCTGGCGGAGCTATGCTCTCTACAGAATGCCCTTCTAGTTGTTAATATATTGTGGCCCGTGATGATATCTTCATCTCCACTACAGTATTGTTATGGACCACGTCCTGTGTGCTGGTTGAGGCATGTACTAGTTGTACATCTATACTGCACATCTAGTTGTGCTAGTTCTTGCATTTTGTCTTCCTTTGTTGTGGGAAAACCGGTTCCCAACTGTCTGCGAGGTTGATGTGACGTGAAGGATTTACGAGGCTTTTACGCCCAAAAATCTGTTGGGCGTACGTTAAAAATGTCCATTGTTTCTTGCTGTTCGCATTCAGATGGAGGAATATATTCCATGAAATGTGAGCAGTATTCCATTATAGAGTAAACTTTGGACTTGTAAAGAAGCAAGAGTTGGAAGTGGTGTTTTTTTTGTCTCGAAGGAAATACCAATTTTCAGGAAGTCTTTCTGGAAATTGTTACAAAATGTGACTTCCAGAAGAGAGACGAGGACATTTCAATTCCCAGAATGCTGATGGTAGGAGTCTGTGTGAAGGATGTGCTAAACATGAAAAGAGAGTGGTGGTTTTGACTTTATTTGAGACGAGATGAGAAGGGATCGGATCGTGGTGTAGTTCAACGTGATGAGATTATTTGAGCCCCATTCCATTATAGGCTCAAGATTACAATTCAGAGTTGGCAGCTGAAGTGTAATTTGCATTCAATTAATTGGAAGAAATCATTATTAATGAATTTTTTTTTGCATTTTTTACGACGTATTTTACTCCACACTGATGGCCTCCTTATCCCTGTAAACGGTGGCCTAGTGATGTATGATAAAGTTCTGGGTTGTTAAAGAACCAAAAGGTTTGACATGCACCTTGAATGTCTAGCTTAAAGAGCCATGTATTGGTAATTTAGATAAGACTGCGGTCATGCGTTCTTCCTCATGTTTCGCCCATCTTGTGCAGTGCACATGGTGTTGCGATGGAACTAATCCATCCATGCGCTCCTGGGCCCGCGCCCGAGCCATTCGGCTTACGGAGATAATCCTCCAACAAGCCGTTGGGCAGAGAGGCCAGAAATTGTCTTGCCTTTTTATTTATTTATTTTCTATTCATACAAATCTATTCAGAACAAAGCATCGACTGACTTAGCAGTCAGGCAAAGGTAAGATTGTACACAAAAATGTTCTAGGGTGAGTATATATACAGATCACTGGATTTGAACTTGACGAATGTACATGGCTCTATACCGCCGTCTATTTTGCATCTGTGCAGTGGGTTTGATAAGAGCAAACAGCAGAGTGACGGTACAGGCCTTTCAGATGAGCTATGCCTAAGGCTTTGGATGAGTCCATTTCTCACTCGCCCCGCCCCGATGACGTTCGCACATAGATGGGGCATCCGAAGCCTGTGTGGGTGTTGGACAAGGTTCAATCCAGATTGATTGATGAGAGGCTTGCTTGTGGAACATCTAGAATATAAACTGTTGGGTAATATAAACATCATTGCTTTTGATTTGGTGTTATTATTATTATTTTTTTAGGTAGGCCGACATAAAATCTCACTCGACCTGACTAAAATACCAGTCGATTGCTTTTACCATGCATTCCTAGCCCAACATAGTATTAGTAAAGATTTTTGAATGAAGGATCCTTCCTCCCTCACGACCCAAAAAGCTGTTTGGGAAGATTTTTGTTGGGATCTTTGTCTAGTCATTGTTGTGTGTTTATATGTGCATACCTTCTGTGTCAGTGTAACAGCTGAATTTGCGCAAGCATGTTATGTGTGTAATATTGGGCCAATCAAGATTTCATCTGTTTATCTTTTATTCCTTTTGCGTTCGTGCTTCCCGCGCGTGCGCACCCTCCCCCAAGGCCCCACGTACCAGCAGTGCGTCCGATGCGCGTGCGTGCGTTTTCAGTGCGATGCGACGCCGCAGCCTCATGCTGCTCTGTGCCAGCGGCCTGGGACTCTTGTCGTTACTGCAGCTCCATCAGGCTCTGCGTGCCCTCGTTTCCGGCCTTCCACACCGTAGGGAGGTCTTCTTGTCTGGTGTGACTCCTCCCGACCACGGTGGACCGTCTCTGGCTCCCACGTCCCTGGAGCCAGTTGACCTTTACCTGCGTTCGTTTCATCTCAGCGATGACATGGACGAGTATTATTACGTCACACTGTCCGGCCTTCGCTGTCTTAAGGAAGGCTCGCGGAGGGAACCCCTGTCTTCGTTGCAGAGCACTTTAACCTCGCGTGCAGGGGTCTATGAGCTAGCAGGAGCAAAAGGTGAGCATTGCTTCTGCCGTCCAGGATGGCACGGCCCCCATTGCTCGATTCCCACGGTGGCACAGCACTCGAACCTTCCCTCTCGCGGAGACCTCCGACTCAGGACCTCTCCTCGCCGTGTCTTAAATGTGGTGAACGTCAACCATGAGCTGGATCTACTTGAGGCACGATTCAACGAGCTGCGTGGCACTGTGGACGTTTTTGTGGTGTGCGAGTCCAATTACACGGCCTACGGTGACCCGAGGACTTTATTGTTCCAAAGGGCACTTCGCAATGGTAGCTTTGCGGCCATCCATGGGCATCTTCTCTATGTCTTCCTCGATCACTTCCCTGCCGGTGGTCGGCAGAACGGGTGGGTTGCCGACGATTACCTACGCACCTACGCATCGCAACAGGGGCTCGCACGTATCTGGGGTCTGCGTCCCGACGACCTGTTTGTCATCAATGACGCGGATGAGCTTCCTTTGCGGGAGGGCATTCTCTTCCTCAAGCTGCACGATGGATGGCCTGAACCTGTGGGTATCCACCTGCGCCCGTCCCTCTATGGCTTCTTTTGGAGACAGCCTGGCTCATTGCAGGTGCTGACTGCCAGCACAGTGCGTACCCTCACAGAGATCTACAACTCCAATGGAATTTTGCTTCGACGGCGTCATTACTATGACATGCCGGGATTCCGGGATTATGAGCGGCGCTCTAAAAAGCGTTTGGCGGAGTGGGCTCTTGGAAGTTCCCTACATTTGGCTGGATGGCATTGTTCATGGTGCTTTTCCCCCGAGGGAATATTGCACAAGTTGATCTCCGCTCAGAATGGAGACTTTCCACGATGGGGTGACTACCCCGAGAAGCGAGACCTTGTCTACATCCGTGAACTCATTCGCACTGGGGGCTGGTTTGATGGTACATTGCGAGACTTACCTCTGGCTAACCCCAGCGAGCACCTCTACGCACCACGGTACTTGCTCGATAACCCAGATAAATATTCCTACCTTTTGCAGAACCCTTACATCAGTAAAGCATCCATACCTCCGGCTGCGTGAAATGTGGACAAATGAAGAAAGGGAGGCAATTGCTTTGGACTTTTTTGGGGGAGTGAAATGTTTTACGTGCCCCTGACTTTTGTGAATTAAAACAACTGGGGTTTCTTGCACATGTGATTATCTTGTTTTTTTGATGGGATTTGTATTTATTTTCATTTGGCATCCAGCAAGATGCTGAGAAGTGAGATATTTTAACATGGTGAAAGGATAGCTTGTACATTTACCAGTAATAATGGGCAAGTTCAAGTGTATTTTAATGTGACTTAAAAATCAGCACAAATATTGGAGCTGGGTTGTTGTGTTCTGGCCATCTTTTGGATCATGTCATATATATATATATATATATATATATGTACTATTCCTTACTGGAAAGAGAATGACAGAGTGCAGACTTGGGGGTGGACTTCCTTGAGCCTCCACAGCTGGTTTGGGCAATATTTCTGCCAGGGTGCTGGTGCCAATGGCATGCTGTTTGCGAGACACCGTGGGATCTTTAATGTGCACGGATGGGACACCCAGCTTAAGGTCTTATCTGACGAATGGTGCATTCATTGACGCAATGCCCTTTTTGCATAAACACTAAAGTGACATTTTATAGTAAGGGCAGGCACAGATCCCCAGACTCACCAACTCAATGGCGAATGAGTGCTATCTCTAAGCTATCCTGTTAGCCACGATAGCTGGGTTATGACAAAGCACATTCCCACAGTTCCTGCTGTTGTAAGGTCTAATTAAGAACATTCCCCAGAACCAGAATTTCTTTTTTTTTTAACGGGAGAAATAGGTATTTTGTATCTTTCAATCGGTGAATGACAGCTCCAAAGACTCATCACTATTAAAATGCAAGCGGCCATTGTTTATTGCCAAAAATAAAGATACGATGGTGCACTTCTGTAGTGAATGACTTCTGTTGCTGTAGGATGGCTATCGGAGAACGTAAAATATATATATATATATATATATATATATATATATATATATATATATATATATATATATATATATATATATATATATACATACATATATATATACACACACACACACACAGACTTCGCATTTAATATGGATTTTTTTTTTTCTTGACTTGGGTTTACTTTCTTTCCTCAGTATATCAATCTGGTGAGTTTCTTTTACACTTTGGTGATTTATTTGTTAAAAGAACCATGTCACTGATTGTCTGTCGCAGCAAGAAGTCAACAACAGGATTATATCACAGGTGGCGTGGCAAAATGTATGGACAGGTGCATTTGATGATTGGCTTCACAGTCGGGTATACAAGGGTTGTTGCGTTCTGTATTAGTGGAAATCAACTGCTGCACGTCTCCAAAAGTTATTGCCGCTTCCTCTGGAGATGGTCCGTCAACTCGACAATGCTGTTTGTCATGGAGTGGTGGCTTTACGAAATTACGGCATGAAACAGCGTGCTATTGCTCGGCAGTATGGCATCACTCAAGGTCAGGTGTCAAAGATCCTGAAACGAAATGCTCAGAGGGGTGTCCCTACTCCAATACTGAGGCCAGGACGTCCCCGCAGAACCACAAGGAGGGATGATCGCCAGCTGCACCGGTTAGTCCGCAATGGCCATACCAAGTCAGCTAATCGGCTTAGGGCTGAGTGGCAGCAACTGACAAATGTGCCTGTATCCAGAAGGCTAGTCAACCAACGACTGGTTCAAGCAGGCTATCGTGCCAGGCGTCCCCTGAGAAAGTCACGCCTGACCAAACAACACCGCCAGCGCCGATTGCAGTGGGCCAGAGAGCACCGTCAATGGCAGCCAGGACACTGGAATCACGTGATCTTCAGTGACGAGTCTAGATTTCTGGTCTATCGTCAAGATGGCCGTGTCCGAGTGCGCAGACAAGTGCATGAAGCCAACAACAAAGATTTATATAGTGCCAAGAGTCCAAGCTGGAGGTGGTGGGGTGACCGTTTGGGCTCCTTTTCATGCAGGGGGCAAAACTGACCTGGTTGTTCTGAATGGAAACCTGAACCAGTTCAAGTACAGGGTCATTCTGGAAGAAACATTGCTTCCATTTGCTCGTGCAGCCTTTCGAGGAAACATTGTCTTCCAAGATGACAATGCACGGCCTCATCGTGCTTGCATGATCCAACACTTTCTTGCTGACCGTGGTGTAGATCATATGGAGTGGCCTGCCATGTTCCCGGATATGAATCCGATAGAGAACTTGTGGGCAGAATTAACGCGTCAAATCGACCACTTGGACCAGCAGCCGACCTCTGTGCGTGAATTGCAGCAGGCTATTGTCACTGCATGGCAAGCGATTCCTGTCCAAACCTTGGCAAATCTCGTGAACAGCATGCCTCAACGTGTACGTGCTCTCCTGAATGCTCGTGGGGGTTACACGAAGTACTGAACTGTAATTTTACTGTCCGTAATCCCAGTCGTAATTTAACTTTTGTTTTTGTGAAAAAAATTTTTGGCTAATGTGCAAGACAGAGATATTTCTGGAAAACGTACAGAAGTTTAACACAGTACTGTCCATGAATTGAGTTCGATATCAGTTTACATCTCTTTCAAGGATCAATTTATTTGTTTCGAAATGTCAAATGTGGTTTTTATTTCTTTTAAAGGTCACATTAACAAAATCTAGAATAATTTCAACATAATTCCAATGAACTTTTGGTTCTAAGACATCTTGAAAAGTAAGTTCACCCCCACAAAAAAAATATTCCATATTAAATGCCAAGTATATATATATATATATATATATATATATATATATATATATATATATATATATATATATATATATATACACACACACACACACAGACTTTTAACATGGAATACAAAAAAAAAAATTCCATATTAAATGCCAAGTCTGTATATATATATATATATATATATATATATATATATATATATATATATATATATATAATTATAAAATTGAAATCTTGCGTGTTTGTGTGTAACATTCGATCGGTCCGGGGGCGTGGCTTACCCCTTTGAGAGAGTAGTAATATCCACCATTTTATTAACTCGCATAGCTTTGAGGCCTGTTTTGTAGGCCCGTGGTGTCTTGCTCTCTCTCCCAGCTTTATTTCAAATCAAATTCGATATATCATTTCATTTTTCACAGTCGCTAACATAGTTTTAGACTCGGTTGAAAAAAAACGGGAAGAAAATCGCGCCACGTTGATATACGAAAATACACCGCCTAAAATAACAGGCATACAGTATATATCTTCGTTATTTCATTCAACATTATTACCCGGAAGTAAAATATGTTTCAGGAAATTACCGAGAGATATTTCTTCGATTTTAAAAATTATTTATATGCGCATACACTTTAAATAGGTTTATTTGAAATCTTTAATTTTCACAATGTAATTTATTTGTCATTTGATGATCGGCAAAAATATGTTTCAGGAAATTACCGAGAGATATTTCTTCGATTTTTTATTATTATTACCGCTTCCATCTGATTTCATTTTTATCGATGGTTTTAGACTCGGTAAAAGAAATAATTGAGAACATTCACGCACACACGGGAAATTGCAGAGATATATTTTAAAAATCGCACCACGTTGATATACGAAAATACACCGCCTAAAATAACAGGCATACAGTATATATCTTCGTTATTTCATTCAACATTATTACCCGGAAGTAAAATATGTTTCAGGAAATTACCGAGAGATATTTCTTCGATTTTTAAAATTATTTATATGCGCATACACTTTAAATAGGTTTATTTGAAATCTTTAATTTTCACAATGTCATTTATTTGTCATTTGATGATCGGCAAAACGATAGCACAAACACAATACTATTTGCAGGAAGAATGTCGTATCAACCCTCCGACGGCGCTACGGACGCGGACAACGAATCACACCTCACGTCTATGGACGGGAATAGCAACATTCCTTCAAGTTCTCGTGCAGAAGCAGTATCTCCGAGGGGTGCTGAAACAGACGATGGGAGATCACGACGTCTTCAGCAGCAACGAGAAAGCCAAAGGAAGAGACGACATGCTGAAACGCCTGAGCAAAGGTCACAGCGCCTTCAGCTGCAAAGACAAAGGGCAAGGATGAGAAGGAGTGCTGAGACGGAGGAGGTGAGAGCGCAGCGTCTTCAGGAGGAACGAGAGAGAGTCAGCTTGCGAAGGGATGCGGAATCTGCAGAGGAGACGTCACAGCACCATCAAGAGCAGCAAGAAAGAGATCGTATGAGGAGAGATGTGGAATCTGCAGAGGAGACGGCACAGCGTCTTCAGGAGCAGCGAGAAAGAGATAGGATAAGGGAAGTTCTTGAGACAAGGCAGAGAAATGCGCAGAATGCAAGAAATTTCACTTCTGCTGACGTCGGTGCGATGGACAAGATTTGTCCACATTGTAGAGCGCTTCTTTTCCAAGGTGAAACAGCTCATTTTTGCTGCACGAATGGAAAGGTGTCCTTGGGAAATCTGGGACCTTTACCCCATCAATTACACAATCTGTTTGCCGGCGATGGACCCACAGCGAACGAATTCCGCAGGAACATCAGACAATACAACTGTCTATTTCAAATGACATCATTTGGAGGAAGCCAAGTTTCTCCTCGGCACGGTGCATGGAGCCCATCGGTCATAATTCAGGGTCAAATACATCATCGTATCGGTTCCTTCTTGCCAAATGCGGATGAACAACCGAAATTCCTCCAAATGTATTTCTTAGATCCACATGACCGTACAGTTGAGGATGCGGATACTCACCAATGCTGGTATTCACCGTGATATAGTTGGAGCATTAGAGACCGTGCTGAGACAAGTGAATCCTTACGTTCACTCGTTCCGCATGGCACGCGAGGAAATAGGCAATTTGCCAGAGGCGTTCGTTCTTATTGATCCCAACAGGAGACCAGCTGGTGAACATGAGAGGAGGTTCAATGGTCAAATCGCTGATGAAGTGGGTGTCGTTGTGAAGAATACTGTCGATCCTCAAGCTACAGCGCGTCACATTGTATTGAAAGCAAGAGGAGGAGCGCTGCAAAGTATTTCTGAGTTGCACTGTTCTTACGACGCACTCCAGTATGTTCTCTTCTTCCCATTCGGAGATGACGGATGGCAGCCCGAAATGAACATGACCAATGGCAGGAGATTGACTGCCATGAAATACTACTCCTACCGAATAATGAACCACGAGGATGAGTTCAACTACCTCCTCAGAGGGGGGCGTCTGTTCCAGCAGTATCTTGTTGATATGGCAGCCAAAATGGAAGGCACAAGATTGGCGTTTATAAGACTGAGCCAGGCATCGCTGAGGTCTGCTACATACAGTGGCTTCACTGATGCTCTCAATGACAATGACGATTTGTCCAACATCGGACGCCGCGTACTACTGTCATCGACATTTGTAGGGGGGCCGAGGTACGTATATGATGGAGCGATGTCAAGATGCCATGATGTACGTAAGAAAATATGGTAACGCGACCTACTTCATCACTATGACATGTAATCCAAAGTGGCCTGAAATCTCCAATAACCTGTTTCCTCACGAAAGTGAGAACGACAGACCGGATCTCATTGCGAGAGTGTTCGAGTTGAAGAAAACAGTGTTCATTAAATACCTCACTGGATCAGAAGGCTTCTTCGGGAACTGTATCGCTCACGTTGTGTGTGTGTGGAGTACCAAAAGCGAGGTCTCCCTCACATACACTGTTTGCTGTGGCTCGATGAAGCTTCAAAGCCGAGACCACAAGACTATGATCGATTTGTACAAGCTGAAATACCAGATCCCGATGAAGATCCAGAGGGACACAGACTGGTGTTGAAGCACATGATCCATGGTCCATATTGTTCCACAGCAACTGGATGCTGGAAGAATGGAGCATGCAGACACAGATACCCGCGGTCATATGCTCCGTACACACGGTGCGGAGACGATTCGTACCCCATATATAGAAGAAGATCCCCAGAAATGGGAGGATTTGAAGGGCACCAAGAAGGGAGGCAACGACGACCTGTTACAAATCAGTGGGTTGTTCCCCATAATCTCTATCTCCTGAAAACGTTTGATTGCCACATCAACGTTGAAATATGCTGCTCTATAAAGTCGATCAAGTATGTTATTAAGTATGCCATGAAAGGTAGCGATCAAGCTACGTATGCACTGCGCACAAACGACGAGATAACGGAGTACTTGACGGGTAGATACATTGGACCTTCAGAGGCTGTTGCCTCCATTCTTGGATTCTCAGTCCATGACAGGAAGCCGGCCGTTATCCGTTTAGGAGTACATCTGCCAAATGAACAACAGGTATTTTTTGCTGGGAACGTTCGTGAACAAAGAAATAATCCCAATATGGCCAAAACCACGTTGACAGAGTTTATGGATCTTTGCAGACGTGACCATTTCGCTAAGACACTGTTGTACGTGGATGTTCCGAGATTCTATACATGGACCAAGAAGAGATGGCAACGAAGAAAACAGGGCAGACCAGTGGAGGGCAACCCTGGAATGTTTGAGGATGACATATTGGGACGAGTTTACACTTTTGCCGCGTACTGGTGACCTGTACTATTTCCGACTACTCCTCCACCACGTGAGAGGGCCGACTTCGTTCGAAGTCCTGAGAATGTGTGATAATGTCATTCTACCCACATTCAAAGACGCTTGCAGAGAAATGGGTTTGCTGCAAGGAGACGCTGTCTGGCGCGAGACTCTGGAGGATGCTGAGAGGACACGCCTTCCCAGACCCATGAGGGATTTGTTCGTTGTGCTCCTCACACAAAGTGAAGTCGACAATCCATTGGATCTATGGGAACGTTTCAAGGACGCTATGGCTGAAGATTATCTTCTAGCTCATCGACGATCTGCAAATGATCCCAATATTGCCATCAACGAGTGCCATCATGACTTGGCTCTATCGTATTTGCAGCAGAAACTGCAATTGTTGAACAGAACTGTTGCACATTTTCACTTGCCGACTCCAATGACTGTTCTTCGTCATGAAGGGATTGCCAACATTCACCTACTGAGAGAACTCCAATACGACACGGAACAACAACAGCGAATCGTAGACGAAAGGCAGCTTCTGCTCAATGATGAGCAGAGAGTTGTCTATGACTTTGCGTGCGGTTGCATCCGCACGAATCAGTCATCAATGATTTTCATTGACGCGCCTGGAGGCACAGGGAAGACGTTTCTTATTAACCTGATTCTCTCTAAAGTGAGAGCGAGTGGAGAAGTTGCCCTTGCGGTGGCCTCATCTGGCATAGCTGCTACCCTCATGCCTGGTGGAAGAACAGCGCACTCAAGGTTCCAAATCCCTCTGACACCGAGGGAAGATGGCGTATGCAACATCGATAAAAATTCCACTATCGCAGACCTCTTTCGAAGTACAAAACTCATCGTGTGGGATGAGTGTCCTATGATCAGGAGAGAGAGTTTCGAGGCTGTGGATCACACGTTGCGTGATGTATGTGACAAAGACGAGCCTTTTGGAGGGATCTTGACGATATGCTGTGGTGATTTCCGTCAACTTCTGCCCGTGGTGAAAAGAGGGTGTGATGCTGACGTTGAGAATGCGTGCATAAAGAAGTCCTACTTATGGCAGAGCTTTGGAATGTTTCACTTGAGAACTAATATGCGACTGACCGACGGAAGTGGGCAGTTTTCAAGATTTTTGCTCGACATCGGCGAGGATAGAATCGAGAAAAATGCGGATGATGAGATAGATTTGCCAGAGGATATACTGCTGACAGCGAGTGGGCTCGATGAGTGCATCGATACCATATATCCATCATTCGCCAATCCGATGGAGGTTTTTTCAGCAAGGTCTATATTAGTGCCCCTCAACGATATGATGCGAAACATCAATTCAAGATGCATCACAAGGTTCCCTGGTGCTAGCAAGGAGTATGCTGCGTTCAACAGTGTGACTGAGGGTACTGATGCGACGCACTTCCCAACGGAATTCCTACAATCCGTTGAAGTCTTGGGATTGCCGCCGCACAACCTCGAGCTCAAAAAAGGATCCCCTATCATTTTGATGCGGAACTTGGACCCTCCGAAACTTTGCAACGGGACACGCATGATTGTTGAGGACATGCTTCGAAATATGATAGTTGCGAGGATCATAAGTTCAACGTTTGAAGGCGAAACTGTAATGCTCCCTCGGATCCGACTAAATCTGTCGGAAGCTGAGGATATCCCTTTGCAGCGCTGCCAGTTCCCCATACAATCCTGCTTCGCAATGACGATCCATAAGGCGCAAGGGCAAACTATGGAGAATGTGCTGGTCTACCTGGAGAAACCGGTCTTCCAGCATGGTCAGCTGTATGTGGCGCTCAGTCGAGGGAAGAGGAAAGAGAACGTGCGAGTTTATGTAAATGGAGGATCGTCGACAAAGAACATCATCATCAGAAGTGTCCTCTGACAACAAAATCGTGGTAGTCCACGGGTCGCGTGTTTTTTCTAAAAAAAACAAAAACAAAAAAAAAACGTGATAGGAGATAAGGGCCGAAATCACGTGTCACAGGTAAGTGATTTAGAACGCTGGAGAGGTGAGCCTTATGGCTTGCTGGCCCAAATAATCTCCCTGATGATGTCCAGCGTTCGCTTTAGTTCTATTCTCATATCTATTCAAACTGACTGACCCAATGGGTCATGGGTCGTCTAGCATATATATATATATATATATATATATATATATATATATATATATATATTGTTGCTGACGCGGTTTTAGATGTTATTTTACCGAGCGGTTTGGTATTACCGCGTCCGAACAGTTACTCCCCGATTAGAACCCGATTCCACCCGACGTTGACCAGATCGCACCGCAGATATTCAATCGGGAAACCTCTAAAGCGACCGAAAGAGAAGGAAAAGAGAAAAAGACAGAGTACGGAGGAAGAACAGATTTATTATACACACACAAGCAAAAAGAAGAGCGACCAAAATTATTTACAAGCAATGGATGGAAAAAGCAGTCACACAGTGCATCGTTAGCTTATTCTATTCAATTTACTTAATCCCAAGACAACGAGTAGGACAGGACGTTCACACTTACACAGGGGATATTGCAGGCAGGTAGGGCTTGAGGTGGATTGCTTGAGAGGGAGGCAAGGTCGGAGGCAGCAGCTCTCAATTCCTCGCGGTTTTTGGCGGGAAAACCCTCCGTCGCGTATCCGCTGCTGTAGACGTCACACGCTGGTTCGGGCACACCTGCTCCTCTTCTTCTGGTGGAGCCGTCTCCCTCCTTTCAGCGCGTCTCTCCAAAGCTGGTTTCCTTGCCGAGTACCTCTCCTCTTTGGCTTGGAGCGTTTCGCATCTCACCGCTCCTCTTGGTGCCGCCTCTTCGCTCATCTCCCAGGTCATCTCCCAAGTCATCTCTTAAAGCAGTCCCTTACAGTCGCTTTTATAACTCGGGGCGGAATCAAGCCGCCGGCTGCGAGGGCACGCCCACCGGGTCGCTCACCGCGGTGCTGATTGGCCATGCGACCCTCTGGCTCACTCCTCCCCTCTATGACGAGGTGGAGACACGCCTTTCTTCTCCGAGATTAGCACATGGGCAATGGCGGCTTGCGGGATTGAACACAACTCGCACACTTTTGAAAGGAACTTTGGAGAGCGGAGATGATTGGGGAAATTGGAAGGGCCTACTCTTATTTTGTTTGATTCAATGCAAAGTCAATCTAGTGGGAAACACAGATTTAGCCTACATGGAATAAGGAAATACACTATTAAAAAAGATATATCGTGACCTGCGTGTAAGTTTCATGGAATTAACTAGGAGGACGGCTGCGACCATTATTTACATTAACAGGGTGTTACCATACTTTTGTAACGTTCACATTGTAACGTTTTCACATTCGTTACACTTCCTCCAAAATTGTTACACTTCTCAAAAAAAAACCGTTACACTTCTCAAAACCGTTACACTGCACCCTCCTTTCTTCAGGCCCGTCCTCGGGCCTACTAAACTTTAACTTAGTGTGACACGTAGGTGTAATTCCCTCTACAATTAACCTGACCCTGAGTGTGACAATCTTAAAACACAAATAAGTATGTCCCCCTATTGCATTGCACCCTGTCTAACAGACTCAAGCCCACAGCTAACCGAATTACGGAATTATTCTCAAACTATACATTTACGGTGGGGAGCATTATTTACAATGACGTGATTTCTTATTTACAACGCAACCCAGGACCTGTGTTTTTTTTGTTTCTTTTTAGGGAACAAGAAAAAGAAATTCCTGTTGGGAGGGAGGAGACAGCACGCATTGCATCGATGCACCAGTACCAATACCACCAAAGCACCCAAAAGCACCACAAGCACCACAAAGCACCAAAAGCACCACTCGGTGCGCAGTCACCATGGTTCTTAATAAACACAACAAAACAACTGGTGGTGGTCTTCTCTTTCTCTGCTGGGCCGATGTTCTTCCCGACGTCTTCTGGCTTCATGCGGCCTATTTGGACATAATAAAAAGCACAACTTGTGTTCGTTTTTATTTAGGGCCTCAGGGGCCAACTACGGGTGGTCCACCTGTTTGGCATAGGTGCCACCTTACCGAGGTCCGCAAGCAAGATTCCCTGGCCACTATGGCCGGTCTCCAACAGAGGTGCCCTGCCCCAGAACCTGGGGTCCATCAAGTGGTACTTGGCCGCAGAACAGCGGTCCATAAAGTGGTACATCAACGCAATGCATGCTGGTTCTGGGAATCTCGGGCGCACAATGGCCACCTCACGCACGCTCCCCTCGGCACCCAATGGCGCACAGGTCATGTGGGAGACAAAAGAAAGACAATTGAGCGAGGGGTAAGGTCACAAGGGTACACGTCAATAAGGCAATGCAAGGCGAAATGCGTACGGAGGGCGAAGTGAGAAAGCTCGTCCCTACCGTACGTCACCCCCCTGTCACCTACACTACCCTTGCTCTTACCCCATATGTACAAGATCTACACATTACGAATTCGTCACTACTGTCACGTTTTCCCCATATTTCCCCTATACCAAATTCGTCTCCACAATCCCTCTACTTCAAAATTTGCCATCACCAATTCATCATCAATCCTCATAAGGAGGGAGAGATGGAATTACGCACAATGTCACACCCACGTCATGATGCGTCTCACAATCCAAAACATTTGCATTAATGAAAAATAATAAAACATGGCATGGTGTGGAGTACCTGTCACCTCAGGTGAGTGGATGCAGATGGTGCGAGGAGATCCTTCATCCTAACTATCCTCTAAATGATTTTAACACACTTTACACTACCCGGGGTCTTTCCCTGCCAATCCATTGGCCACTTACACTATGGGTTCTAAAAACCAATTCCCATTGACCAAACTGTGGTGCTTCTCAATTTGGGGTCTCACTCCCCCGATTCATCTCCCGGTGCCTTCGCACAATTTCTGGGCTGCGACGTGTAGCTCTCCCAGCAGGTCTACCCACCTGCACACCTCCACCACTGCAGTTGCCACCCGAGCTTACCTAGCTCCTCACCCTAACCTATCTAACTGGGGAAGGCCCTCTCCTGGCTCTGTCACCCCTTGGTGCCCTCTGGCACTGGGCTACCCGGGTCCGTCCTCCGGATCCTCGGGCCCCATCCACAACAACTACTACCGGCTCCCAGAGCCCACCTGCGGCCTCACCTGGCCGACATCCTCACAGTGGTGGAGCGCCCAACCAACTACACACACTAACAGGCTACACGCCCAGCCATTTCCACAACACTAATGCACCCATCCAAATACCATTCTGTCACCCGCACCACAGATGCCAATATCCAACCACAATTTACCTGTACCCTCTACCTAACACTTACACTACCCGCCCCGGGTATCCGTGATGGGGGTCCACTCTTCCCCCATTCACACCTTCGCACCATCCACTCCACTCCACAATTTCCACCATTCTCACTCCACGACCATCCATTCCAATACTCCAGATATTCCACACTACCATTTATTCCACACAGCCACATACACCTGTTGTCGCACACCTGTGCACTCACACCTGGTGCCACCTGCACCCTCCTTTCTTCCTGGACCATTTCGTCAACACAACACGCAATCACCACTACTCCCTCATACACTGCTCCACACACCTGTTCAGTTGCACACCTGTGCAATCACACCTGTTCAATCACACCTGTTCAATCTTCAAACACACGGCATCATCTCAGCTAACTACTCCCCTCTGAAACTTGCGCTTCCCAGTCGTCCCTTTAAACTATTGCGCTCCCACGTCATTATAATCCACACTAATCTACCTGCGTCCCCACTACAGGTATCCTTGTCACTAACTAACCTTAACGTCACCTTATGTCATCTTCGCTAGATCCCTACACACGATATCCTAACCCACCCGGGCTAGTTTTCACTGCCATCAACCCCATAAACTATAGCGCATTTGCCCCACTGTGAGGGATGACAGAGTTGCCATCCCACCACATCGGGCATCTCCCACTACAAATTTGGCTCATCCAAATTCCAACCAATTCAAAAATTTTCCATTTACTGCCAATTCTACCCACTATTATAAATTTCGTATCAAATCACTATCACTATCACCATCATCACAGTCCACTATATCCTAGCCTCGGTGCGTTGTGACATCATTAAACTCGGCTTCGCAAAGCCGAGCAATGAATTCGGTGGTGCCAACAAAAACAGCCCAATGCAACGGCGGCGAACGCCACCCTACTGTTACTTTGCGGAGACGATTGGGGGAATTGAAAGGGACCTATCTTATTTGATTAATGCAACGCAGATTCAACTATTGGGAACAGATCCTTAACTGAAACACACAATAATGAAATAACTACATAGAGGTCCTATGGTTCGCTACGTGTTGTACATGGACTAACTAGGGTGCGATCTTTAACAAGCCAATTGATGGGGATATTTACAGGGGAACATTTATAAGGGAAACATTTACTAAAATTTACTAGTGAAGGTTCTAAAAACCGTAACAATATATATATATATATATATATATATATATATTGTAACGAATTTGAGAAGTGTGACAATTTTGGAGAAAGTGTAACGAATGTGAAAAGTATGGTTTTGTTGTGTGTAACACCCTCGTAATGTAAATAATGGTCGCAGCCGTCCTCCTAGTTAATTCCATGAAACTTACACACAGGCCACGATATATCTTTTTAAATAGTTTATTTCCTTATTCTATGTAGGCTAAATATGTGTTTCCCACTAGATTGACTCTGCATTGCATCAAACGAAATAAAGCGTAGGCCCCTCCGATGATCCATGGCAGCTGAAGTGCCAGGGATTCCCCCACTTGAGCTTTCACAGCAACCGTTTATTGCAGTACTGAACTGCTGTGCAACGTGACGGCGCATTACCTGCAGCTGCTGACCGGTTTTCGCCATTTGCGGCCATTACGAACAAGGGGAGTGGCTAGAGAAGACGGGTCGCCCCCCTCGTCATAGTGGGGAGGAGTAAGTCGGCCCCGCTCATCCAACCCAGAACAAGGGGTTTGGCTAAGAGAGGGCGGAGCGGGAACCCCCGAGAAAGTGCGCGAAGGTTCGGTGAGGGGACCAATATAAGCCGCCGCGGGACGCACTCCACGCTCCAGCTCTGACCCCGTCCTCTTGCTCTGACTCCGTCCTCTTGCTTGCTGTCGCTCGTTGCTGGGGAGAAGGAAGACGCCTGAACGAGCAGGTGTGTGCGAGCCATCGTGCGACCAGCTGCGCTGCAGCTAAGGGGGCAGCTAAGGGGCCGCAGGCCACAAAAAGGACGCGCCAGGCAGCAATCGACGCTGGACCCTCCATTGCCTCCCAAAAACAACCATCCATCCTCAAGCCATACCTGCCTGCAATATCCCCCGTGTAAGTGTGAACGTCGTCTGTCCTAATCGTTGTCCTGGGGTTAAGTAAATAGACTAGTATAAGCTAACGATTCACTGTGTGACTGCTTCTTCCATCCATTGCTTGTAAATAATTTTGATCGCTCCTTCTTTTTTGCTTGTGTGTATAATAAATCCTGTTATTCCTCCGTACTCTGTCTTCTTCTCTCTTCCTTCTCGTTCGGTCGCTTTAGAGGTTTCCCGATTGGATATCTGTGGTGCGATCTGGTCAACGTTGGGGGAGTCGGGCCAATCGGGGATCCTGTAACGGTCGCGGTGGACCATCCGCTCGGCCCATAATAACATCTAAACCGCGTCCGTAACAATATATATGTGTATGTGTATATATGTGTATATATATGTGTATATATATGTGTATATATGTGTATATATATATATATATATATATATATATATATATATATATATATATATATATATATATATATATAGTGTATATATATATATATGTATATGTGTGTATATATATATATGTGTGTATATATATATACATATATATATATATATATACACACATATATATATAACTGTAAGAAATAGTAGAAACTCCACAGTACGAGCAGGGCGTCTCATTTGCATTGAATAAATAATCGTTAGATTAAATAAGACGCGGACGTAGCTTCAGGACGTCGATCTTTAATTGTCGACAAGCTTTCGACCAACAAAGGTCTTCTTCTGAGTCTACAAAAACAGCAGGCATATATATCAGTCAAGTATGTATAGTGATATGTGTGATATGTGTAGAAAATGCATACAAAAGGAAGAGCCACGCCAAAGTTCACTCACCGGCCCCAAGTTCAACGGAAGTGACCGTTTGCGTTACAGTTCCGGTGCACGTGCATTTACAAATATAGAGATATACATACATAAACACACAAGCATATATTCATATAATATATTTATATAAATGACATATAAAGGTAGAATGAATGAATGAATGAATGAATGAATGAAAGAATGAATGAATGGGTTACGGTTAACAATTTGATTGGGTTGATGTAGGAACATGCTTTAGTCATCAAACTTTATGCCATGAGGGACTTTTGTCCGAAGTTTGTGTATCCAAAAGGACTCACGTTTCAGAATCGTGGTGTGTGATCGATTTGTGATTGATTCAATGGCAGAGATTTGAATGTCATTTATAGAGTGATCCGGTTGATTAAAGTGTATCGTGTAAGGTAGAGATTTGCCCTGACTGGTGTGGAAGTTATTGATTTCTGACCGGGTGTTATTAAATCGTGTGTAGAGTGTATTCTCAGTTTTTCCAACATATTGTTTGGTGCACTTTTGGCAAGTGATTAGGTATATGACCCATGTCGATTTGCAGTTCATATAGGAGGTGATGGGGAATTTTTGTCCAGTGCTAGAACTACAGAATTTGTTTCCTTCTAGTAAATGCTTGTGAATAATGCATTTGTTTGCTGTGCATTTATAGAAGCCAGGGATCCTAGTTTGTTTGTTGTGGGGCTGTGGGTGCTTTGCTTTTACCAAGAGGTCCCTGAGTGTCCGACCACTCAGGACTCAGAAGTTTTTTTGTTTTTGTTTTGTAGACTCAGAAGAAGACCTTTGTTGGTCGAAAGCTTGTCGACAATTAAAGATCGACGTCCTGAAGCTACGTCCGCGTCTTATTTAATCTAACGATTATTTATTCAATGCAAATGAGACGCCCTGCTCGTACTGTGGAGTTTCTACTATTTCTTACAGTTATATATATATATTACTGAAGAAACTCAGAATTCCAACAGAACTCCAAGCCCTGTTGGGATCCGTGTAGGGTTGGACGGCTTCAGGATTTCTACATTACCATCACAGCAGACATGTCACGAAATGGCGATTGCGCTCACAACAACAACAACAACAACGATGTATACCTGACCACCACGATCAATGAACTTCAACGATTGATGCAAAAAAGACAAAGACATGAACTACACTTCACTTACCTAAACGAATATAAACAACGAGGGATCGTACCTAAAGGTTCTCCTCATTAAAAAACGATCTTGCTTCGCAACGCAAACCAATGATGACGTCATCACTGCACGTTGGAACCTACTGCTATGGAACACTGCTCAACAACTACTGGAGATTGTAATAACACAAGTAAAAATAAAATTAATCAAATTGAATGAGAACATCAGCCAAAATAAGGAGAAGATGTGGAAGAATGTGAATCCTGGACAATACCACCACATAATGTGCTCATTCAATGATAAGCTAATGGCTGCTAAACACGACATTGTTAAAGTTAAGGAAAGGAAACTTAAACGTGATGAAATGTTATGCAAGCATATAAAACCATCTCAAGAGAATACACCCATTGCAAACAATAACCAGGTAACCAGGTAACTCCAACCACCACTCCCAACCACTTTTCTCCAACCACTTCTGACCAACCACTACAACCACTTCTCCAACCACTTCCAACCACTTCTCCACCACTTCAACCACTCCATCTTCAACCACCCCAACCACTCCAACCACTTCCAACCACTTCTCAAACCACTTCTGACCAACTTAAGCATAAACACAAAAATCGACATTATCGTAAAAAACAATACACAAACCGCAGACATCATTACATACAGAACCGTTCCTCCATGGAAATGAACACAGCTGAGGTTGAAAATAGTCAAACCAACAACAATAGAACTTCTACTGCAACCAAACTTGTAGATCTACCTAAACTCGGGATCATCAATCTTTCCAATCATTCCCTCAGTGAGGCGGAAATAAACCTGCTCTCTAAGGGTTTAAAATTTTGCCCAATCGCTCCACAAATAGACCAATTACAATTGAAAGAGGATTTAAAAGATTTCTGTAGGCGAATGACATTAAAGGCACACTTTGCTAAAGTACACCCAGCGCCATCAACGCCACAACAAAAAACACCAACAACCACGCATACAATCACATACACCGATACTAATACACCACAACTCACTTTACCTAAACCAAAAAGCACCTGGACACCACGTGTTGACAATCCATATCTACATGTCTATATGGAACAAGTAGTGTAGCAGCATAGCAAACCTGTTGTGCATTTTGTGATACAAGCACCAAATTTGGCACAAATGTACATTAATATGTTGCGAACATTTTCAGATATTGGGCCACTTGAAATTCCGTAATTTTTTTTTTCAAATTTTTTCAAATTTCGTAATTTGAAATTTTTCGGGTGACACCGTCACAATTTCGGTCTTCGAGGCCGGCCGATATAGTGGGGCGGCTTAGCCCAAATATTCAAAAGAATTGTGCATTTTGTGATACAAGCACCAAATTTGGCACAAATGTACATTAATATGTTGCGAACATTGTGTGGTCAGCAATGAAGATGAGAGTCTGAATTACATGTATGCAAAAGACCTTGTGAACCAGTGAAGCAAATACACGGGTAAGCATGAATTAAATCTAGGGCATGATATAATTTCCATGATGTTTACCTCTACACTCAATGGTGGAAGGAGGTAATGTTTTGATCCCAGCTTGTCTGTATGTCTGTTTGTCTGTTAGTCCACAAAATTCCAGACAAAGCTTGTAGTAGTGGTAGTTGTAGTGGTAGTGGTGATAACAGAAATTGTTATATAGAACTGAACTTATATTATTATTATATGCAGAAAATAACTTCATTTCTATATGCCCTGCAGTGGACAGGTTAATTGGTTTATGCACTGAAGGGGTCACCCTGGTGTGCACTGCTGTGTTCTGCCTCACTGAGTTGTTCAGGTATGATGTACTCAGCACAAGCTTCCGGTCGGCCCGGAGGTGGGGGTGCGGGGCCTGTCACGGAACGTCAAAACAAACGGCCTGCTGGGGCCGCCCAAAAGTCGGGCGTGAGGGGCGCGTCCACTAATGGAACGCCTCTCGCTTCCCAGATCGAGGGCCACGTGGTCAGGAGAACCTCGTCCCTTCCGGTCACACTTTGCCTATCGGCCGGCCTCGAAGACCGAAATTGTGACGGTGTCACCCGAAAAATTTGAAATTACGAAATTTGAAAAAATTTGAAAAAAAAAATTATGGAATTTCAAGTGGCCCAATATCTGAAAATGTTCGCAACATATTAATGTACATTTGTGCCAAATTTGGTGCTTGTATCACAAAATGCACAATTCTTTTGAATATTTGGGCTAAGCCGCCCCACTAAAGTGAGCAATGAAATTGAAAAGGTGGCACAAAAATATAATTGTTCCAGACATAAGGACAATCTTACAAAGGCAGAGCGACAAGCACTTCACAATCTCCAAAATAATGAAAAGATAGTCATAAAGCCAGCAGATAAAGGTACTGCCATTGTCATTATGTCGACTACCGATTACGTTGCAGAAGGTAATCGTCAACTACATAGTGATACTTACAAAGAGCTCCCATCCGACCCTACCCGTCTACATCTTGAAGAGGTTAAAAAGGTAGTAGATTCTATTCGGGTGGATAAAACCATCAAATCTCGCTTGGTTCCGAAAGATCCTCATTGCCCTAACCTTTATTTTCTTCCTAAAATACACAAGGTAAACAATCCAGGTAGACCAATCGTATCTGGCTGCACATGTCCAACTGTTCTCATATCAAAATTTGTTGACTGTCATTTACGTCCTCTCGTGTTGAATCTCTCCTCATACCTCAAGGACACAACCAGTTTTCTGACCCACATCCAAGGATTGAACAGAATATACTCACCTTTCAACTCCCAAACCATTTTAGTCACAGCAGATGTTACATCCCTCTACACTAATATTCCACATTCAGAAGGCCTGTCTGCATGCCGCAAAGCCCTCGATACACGACAAGCCCCAATGCCACCTACTCAAGACCTTATGCGCCTATTAGAACTGACACTCGAACTGAATAATTTCCAATTCAACGGACGACATTACATTCAAACTCAAGGTACCGCTATGGGTACCCCTGTTGCACCATCGTACGCTAACATCTTCATGGGAATGACAGAGGCCAAGATCAATGCACAACCTCATCACGGCATCTTGGAAAAATCCTGGGTACGTTATATTGATGACATCCAGTTCATCTGGTCAAAATCCCCCCGTAGTCTCACACAATTCCAAAATGAATTAAATTTGATTCATCCGACCATCAAGTTTACATTCGACAGCTCACAGTCCGAAGTTCACTTTCTAGACACATCACTCACGCTTCAAAATAACAGACTCGAAACAGAACTATACACCAAACCAACAGACACTCACTCTTACCTTCTCCCTTCTTCATCTCATCCTAAACATACAATTGCAAGCATACCATACAGTCAAGCACTCAGAGTAAGACGCATTTGCTCAACAAAAATGGCAGAAGAAACTTCTCTCTGCCAATTAGAAACACACTTCATTGCAAGAAACTATGACCCTCACTCTGTGAAAGAAGCAATAACCCGAGCAAAACACATACCGAGAGCAGACCTTCTGACTTACAAACCCAAACCTGCAACTAACCGTGTCCCACTGGTAACCACCTACTCTGCTACCTCATCCCAATTGTCAAGTATTCTGAATAAGGCCCTTCCTCTCCTCCATCAATCAGAAACACTCGGCACCACATTTCCTCAACCTCCACTAACATCATTTCGACGTGGTCGGACACTCAGGGACCTCTTGGTAAAAGCAAAGCACCCACAGCCCCACAACAAACAAACTAGGATCCCTGGCTTCTATAAATGCACAGCAAACAAATGCATTATTCACAAGCATTTACTAGAAGGAAACAAATTCACTAGCACTGGACAAAAATTCCCCATCACCTCCTATATGAACTGCAAATCCACATGGGTCATATACCTAATCACTTGCCAAAAGTGCACCAAACAATATGTTGGAAAAACTGAGAATACACTCTACACACGATTTAATAACACCCGGTCAGAAATCAATAACTTCCACACCAGTCAGGGCAAATCTCTACCTTACACATATGTATATATACACTTTAATCAACCGGATCACTCTATAAATGACATTCAAATCTCTGCCATTGAATCAATCACAAATCGATCACACACCACGATTCTGAAACGTGAGTCCTTTTGGATACACAAACTTCGGACAAAAGTCCCTCATGGCATAAATTTTGATGACTAAAGCATGTTCCTACATCAACCCAATCAAATTGTTAACCGTAACCCACTCATTCATTCATTCATTCTTTCATTCTTTCATTCATTCATTCATTCATTCTACCTTTATATGTCATTTATATAAATATATAAATATATTATATGAATATAAATGGGATATGAATATATGCTTGTGTGTTTATGTATGTATATCTCTATATTTGTAAATGCACGTGCACCGGAACTGTAACGCAAACGGTCACTTCCGTTGAACTTGGGGCCGTTGAGTGAACTTTGGCGTGGCTCTTCCTTTTGTATGCATTTTTTACACATATCACACATCTTACACACATCTCACTATACATACTTGACTGATATATATGCCTGCTGTTTTTGTAGACTCAGAAAAAAGACCTTTGTTGGTCGAAAGCTTGTCGACAATTAAAGATCGACGTTCTGAAGCTACGTCCGCGTCTTATTTAATCTAACGATTATATATATATATGTATATATATATATATATGTGTGTATATATATATATATATATATATATATATATATATATATATATATATATATATATATATATATGTATGTATATATATATATATATGTATGTATATATATATATATGTATGTATATATATATATATGTATGTATATATATATATATATGTATATATATATATATGTATGTATATATATATATATATATGTATGTATATATATATATATGTATGTATATATATATATGTATGTATGTATATATATATATGTATGTATATATATATATGTATGTATATATATATGTATGTATATATATATATATGTATGTATATATATATATGTATGTATATATATATATATATATGTATGTATGTATATATATATATATATATGTATGTATATATATATATGTATGTATATATATATATATATATGTATGTATATATATATATGTATGTATATATATATATGTATGTATATATATATATGTATGTATATATATATATATGTATGTATATATATATATATGTATGTATATATATATATATGTATGTATATATATATATATGTATGTATATATATATATATGTATGTATATATATATATATGTATGTATATATATATATATGTATGTATATATATATATATATATGTATGTATATATATATATATATATATGTGTATGTACCGTATATATATATATATATGTGTATATATATATATATATATATATATATATATGTATATGTATATATTGTCGCGATCCCGGCTGTGAAATGGTTCCCAGCACGGAATACGGACGTTAATGTCCGGGCTTCAAGTAGTCCACGGAGTGGACAGAGAGAACTCAATAAACACAATTGTGTTTTAATCGGCCTTCTAGGGGTAAGGCACGATGCTTTATTGGCTCGATCACAAAAACCATAAATGGTAACAGAATGGAATACACTGCACAAAGCCTGCAGGAACTGTCGGCCCCAGAAGCTCCAAACAGGACGCAGGCAAGATCACTCGCGGTTCCAATCGACGATCTCCGGGACTCGGAGGGTAACAGAGTGGAATACACCGCACAAGGCCTGCAGGAACGGTCGGCCAGCAGCTCCAACACGACGCAGGCAAGATCACTCGCGGTTCCAATCGACGATCTCCGGGACTCGGAGGGTAACAGAGTGGAATACACCGCACAAGGCCTGCAGGAACGGTCGGCCAGCAGCTCCAACACGACGCAGGCAATATCTGACTCACGGTTCCAATCCACGAGATCCGGGAATCACTCGTTCTCTTCCGGAGTTACTCACTCGTAAAATACAGAACGGTAAACGATCAGCCCAACGCGGCTGTCGTGAAGATTAAGGGAAATCCCTTTATCTATTTCCCACTCGGAGCCTTCGAGAGTCGCGTCCGTTGCATAAGATGGCGACCGCGCTCTCTGACCCTCCACCAATCACGTGCCGAATCGCCTCCCGATCGCGTGAGGCTCCAAGGAGGCCACGTCACGCGGTGGGCGGGGCACCAAATCTGGGTGAGAACAGGTGGTTTCACCGGTGGTTTCTCACAGTCCTCCCCCCCTAAGTAAAAACCCCGTCGAATAGACGGCGTTTTTAAAACCAGTATTTGTAGTAGGTGCAAATCACATGGCAAGATGATGGCGGTAATCGCTAACAGGCAATTAACGCAATTAACAATTATTAACACTTATTAACAACAATAACGCAACAACGCAACAATACAACGCAACGCAATAGCGCAACAATAACGCAATTATTAACGCACAGGCAATTAACAGGCATTAACAGGTTAACAATGAACCAGTTTGGTTTTTTTTTTTTTTCACACACAAATTTTAACACCATACACCACATTAATATCTACCCTACAAGAGTTACACTTCACACAAAGCACAATAGAGAGGCAAGGGGGCCAAACTCAAGTTGGGGGAAGCGTTGACAGGAAGGAAACGGGCCGAGACCTAGAGCGGCGGGTACTCCTCCGGTGTCGAGAACAACAGTCATATGCGTAATGACCCCTTTCACCGCACTGGTAACATCGATCGTTCGGGTCGAAAGGCCTGCGGACCAAAGGGCGTCTGAAACGAGGCCGCCGCGACATGCCATTCGACATCTCGACGCACACACGCGATCCGCAAATTAACCTTCCATCAAGGGCTCTGACCGAATCTTCAGCATCTCGTGGCTCTTCAAACTCAACAACTGCAAATCCAGGTGGGTTTCGAGCAACCCATACGTTGCGGAGTGGTCCGTAATGTTCGAAGACCCTCCCTAGCTCGGCTTTCGCTGCTCCATTGCCCAGGTTTCCCACATATACCTTAGCATTAGCGTTCCTGCTGAATCGCGACATGGCGGGAGCGGTCCCTGAGGAGCACGGCACCTGAGGGTGGCTTGACGGGAGGCTCGGGTGGACTTCAGCTGACGCAACGTCACCGTCGGGAACTGGAGTCGAGGCGCTAGGCTCCTCGGGCCAGAGTGAAGATATGTCTGACTCCGCCACTCTCTCCGCCTGTTTACTCTGGGATCTAGTGACCCCCCCACAGGTCAGAGTCAATGACTCCTCCCTGGCCATGGCATCATTGCCAATCAGCAAGGAGACCCCGGGTATCGGGTAGTAGGGTACCACCACACAGGTCACTGGACCCTTAAAAATGTCACTCCGGACCTCGAGGAGGGCAAGGGGATACCGGCCAAGAACCCGGTCAATGCCCCGAAGGAGGGTATACTCGCCGGTATAACGCATCTGAGAGGCCGGAACTACCCCCGCCCGGAGAACACACCGTGTCGCCCCAGTATCCCGAAGGTATTGGGCCTCAAACTTCAGCATCGAATCAGGGCCACCCACTAAGGCTGTCCCTGAATAATCCTGGTACAGTGGATGAATGGAATTAGCCTCGGTGGCAGTGACCTCGGTCACCGATGCCACCGTCGTGTGCGAGGGCCCGGCGGATGAGCTCCACTGATCTCCCTCCGACTTAACAGGAGGGTTGCCTCGGTAGGCCGGACTAGCGGGATTAGAGAAGCAGCGGTTTTCACCGTGCCCCACGCGTTTGCAGAAATCGCACCAGGGCCCTGCCCTGGTCTGCGGCTCGCGACCGCCACCAGTGGAGGGCATCGGAGAACCCCTCCCCTCGATCCAGCCGCCGGGCAGACGGGGGGCGGTCTTGATCGCAGACTCCTCCGTCTTACGACGCGACTGCGTGACTTGCAGCATTTTGCACGCCAAAACATGTTTATCAATAAGGTTGACGCAGT